>NW_026970359.1:0-296560 GCF_028390025.1 Pseudophryne corroboree
TTTACACTGCAATTTAGATTTCAGTTTGAACACACCGCACCAAAATCTAACTCTCTCTGCACATATTATACACCCCCTCCCCCCCCCCCCTGCAGTGTACATGGTTTTAGCTAATAAATTTGCTGCTGTGATCAGATCTGAGTTAAGCCCTATGTATTTGGCACTGGCAAAGGGTTAGAGGCCTTGCTGTAGAGCTCACACCTTTCTTATCATGCATTGTAATATTTCCTATGTCCTGATGTTGTGCTCTCTGCTCCATCCAAGTAAACAGCAATGTAGCGTGGCTATCAAAGAGCGTGAAGATTGCAGATTTCCTGGGATTAATGCTAAAGAATGCTATTATAGAGGCTGCTGCTTTAATTCAAGTGTCACTGGGGTTAAATGGTGTTTTTACCTTAAAAACACAGGTAGAGTATACAGTACAGTGGTAGAGTGGGAGCATGTAGTGCTATTGATTACAGATTTGATGGAGCTTAAACATGGATAAGGTCCATAGCTATTGTGTATCCTTTATTCTTAGTCATGGTCAGATAAGATTAGAAAATACCATTTAAGTGGAAATTTCCTGTTAGCTGTTTTAGCTAAATTGCACCAGTTAAAAAAAAAAAAAAAACTAAGCTGCTGTAATTCCTGGATGTTTCCTTACTGCATCAACAGGAAGTGACAAGCAACAATGTAATGTGGAACCGTACAGCAGAAGGGATTGCGGCTACCCCACAATAAGTGCAGCGGAATGTAAGAAGAGGAATTGTTGCTTTGACTGCAGCATTCCTGGGGTTAACTGGTGTTTCTTCAAGTCACAAGGTATGGAGCTGCTGTATAGTTACTCGCAAGTCAGTAGTTGTATGATGCTCACACCTGTTAAGCTGGATACACACAGAATGCCCTACACAGGGGGTGAAATGAGCGCCCCCCCACCCCCCGTACGCTCAGTACACATCACGCTGTGCTGAGCGGGGGGAGAGATGTGTGCTGAGCAGTTCGCTCAGCACACATCTCCCCAAAATCGGGCCGTGAATACGGACCTTTAAACTGGATCCACACTTAGATTATCTGTCCAATTTTTTTTTTCTAGTTGAAACAAAATTATGCTAATATGTGGCAGCAAATGACAATTGACCATTTGCTCACAAACACTGGAAAACATCCAAAAATGGTCATTTAGATAAATTGGTTAAATCCATTTCATTTAGCTAATTTATCCAAACTACCTTTATTGTATCTTTGTGGGTGAATGATGTATGGGTCAGTGTTGAGGGTGGTGGAGGAGATGGGTAATAGGCACAGCAGGGTGTGGACAGTCAAATAGTGTGCTTAGAGGTTCAGAGTCATTGTATGAGACTCTGGCAACAGTGACTTGATGAGTCTGGTGTCCATATGGTGGGACGCACTAACCTTTTTATGCTATTGAAATAGTTCTCCTCCTGACCGACGCAGTTCCTTGCTCCGAGGTTGGTGTATTGTCCTGTTGCAGCGCCTCTCCACTGTGGTCACAGTGAGCTGTGTGGTGTTGCTGGCGCATGCCAATCTCCCCCCAACCTCCCTCTGGCATTTCAGACCTACGTACGCATGATGGGATCTTGTATGATATGCGCGTGTGCTGTAGAGATGAAAGTGGCGGTGAGGAGGCAGATCGTGAGATGGGGAAACTTTGTGGACTGTTAGCGAAGGGGAGCACTGGGCAATCTGAGTTGCAAAGAGGGCAGCAGAAGAGGTTATTGCATGTGCACTGGTGACAGGTCCATCCTTGGTGGCTAGCCTCAGTGGTAAAGGGGTACATGAGCTAGTGTCCCTTGGTCAGCCATGTACCATGGCCACCTCCCTACCTCCTATATATTCTCCCTAATCTGTCACTTTGTTACGGTCTGCTGCTGGCACTGGTGTATCGTCCTGCAGATGCCGTCTCCGCCCATTGCTGTGACTTCCCCCAGAGTTAGCCACACAGAGTGACAGATCTGGGAAAATATATAGGAGATCATTACTTTCACTTGCAGCCTACCTTATTTTTTGCAGCCTAGCATGCTCCTGACCCCTTCTCTCACTAATACTTATACAACATTCATGAACTCATCTTAAGGTTTCTTTATTATTCAGTCACACTGTCTTGGATCCAAACCATTTCCTGTGGCATTGCAGTCAAACAATTGAGCTATTTACCCTTGCATAGAAAGGTATAATCTAAGATAGAGAATTCTATTTGGAGCTCACCTTGTACTTTGTGAAGAAATAATCAGCATTGTGGCTGAGCAGATATATGGAGTGTGTGGCTGCACACTGCATTGATCTGCTGAGTTGCAATGCTAATAATATTTTTTTGCAAAGTACCAATAGCTTCATATAATGTTCACAATTTTTATGCAGGATCAAGTAGCTCAATGGGTAGGGTGTTTGATTAGAATTCAACAGGTTATAGGTTTGAATCCTGGGTATGGTAGTTTGAGGTGTTATTTAATAAAGTGTGTTTATATATTAGTCACACATGGCTTACTTGTACAAATGGCATGTCACCAGTTAGTGCTGACTGCTGATATGCCATTTGCACAAGCAAGCCATGTGTGACTGTATATGCATTTAAGGAGGGCCCCCGGGCAATACCACAAACCATTGAGTGTCAAGTATACTAGATATATCTTCATATCTCATGTGCTTTCTCTGAGACCAATCTTGTTATGCCCCTTCCCCACGAGGCATGCGCCTTTTGTCCATATTGCAAAAATAGTGGGGGGGGGGGCATATAATTCTCTGTCACAGGGCACTAAAAAGTCTAGTTATGGCTCTGGTATGCATTATGTAATCTGGCAGACCATCTCTCCAACACTGGCTGATTGGAATAGAAATCCGGTTATCTATGTGAGCAAATGACCATCAACGATTTACTCTCAAACACTAGAAAATGGACAAAAATGGTCCCCTAAACAAATTGGTTAAATTTTGGGTTTAACCAATTTGTGTAATGACCATTTTTGACCACTTTTCTAGTGTTTGGGAGCAAATGGTTAATCGACATTTGCTCCTATACATTACCAGATTTTTATTCCATCCATCCAGACTGGATAGATAGCCTGACAGATAATTGTGTAGTGTACGCCCAGGATAACGGTCAGTTATGCTTTCTTTTATGATGGCACACAAATGGGTGGGCAGATCCAGGGCAAGCACTGCCCACTCATGCATAGTTGTCAACTGATGTGAAGTTCCAGGGGGCAATCTCAGTTATAAATAAAAGTATCTGGAAATTGTCCCTAGTTTAATAAAAAAAAAAAAAAAATTGATCAACTCCATTTATTTAGTATGATATCCCAGGTGATAGGATGCCGGCAGTCAGAATAACATGCTTTATTAAATAACACATCTCAAACTACAATACCCAGGATTCAAACCTATAACCTGTTGAATTCTAATCAAACACCCTACCCATTGAGCTATTTGATCCTGCATAAAAATTGTGAACATTATATGAAGCTATTGGTACTTTGAAAAAAAAAGTATCAGCATTGCAACGCAGCAGATCCATGCAGTTTGCAGCCACACACTACATGTATCTGCTCAGCCACAATGCTGATTATTTCTTCACAAAGTACAAGGTGAGCTCCAAATAGAATTCTCTATCTTAGAATTATACCTTTCTATGCCAAACCTAGAAGTCGGGCCCCCCACCCTGGGATCCCCCAGAGGGAGGCCCGCCCCGTCATGCGGCAGGCTTGTCCGTTTTGGAAGCAGGCTGACGGGCAGCCCAGGCTTGCTTCAGTCTGGGCTTGGCAGGTCTGGAAGCATGAGCTTGCTTTGGGTATGCCTGACCATGTGGGTACGCTTTACCTGGAGGATGAAAGGGCCAAGGAAAAGTACTTTTAGCCTTCTGCGTGGTAGGAGTCATACTAGGTAGGCAAGTTGTTTTAGCAGTAGCCAGATCAGCTACAATCTTAATGAGGTCTTCTCCAAAGAGAGTGTCTCCCTTGAAAGGAAGCACCTCCAGGGTTTTCTTGGAATCCATATCCACCGACCAGGATCTCAACCAGCTGTATAAAGTATTACCTTGGAACTGGCTCTCCACTCCCCATTATCTGGTTATCATGACTTCCTCCGCCAGTTTCCAGACTCGCTTGCTGAAGCTCGGCCACTTCTTCCTAGCAGCAGGCTCCTGGATCACTGGGCAGCAGAGGTGCTTGGGAGCCGGATGGGGGAGGAGCAATAAGGCAGGCAGCCTTTGGCACCCACACACCCACACACACCCACCCACACACACCCACACCCACCCACACACACCCACACCCACCCACACACACACACACACACACACACACCAAAAAAGAACATATCCCAGTTTAACATAACGCTATGTGGTGCAAGGTATGGAGCTGGTCACTTGTATCAGACCTCTGACATTTGCCTTTTCACCTATATTGCATACTTTTTCTTGCAGGTTGTGTCTTAATTCAAGAAGTGTTCTAAGTACTTCAGCTTAGTATCTTTACTGACCCCTCTTTACCCCACACTACATAACTGACCCCTCTATACCCTACACTACATCACTGACCTTTCTATAACCATCACTGCATTACTGACCCCTCTTTACAGTACACTGACCTCTATATACCTGCTAGTACATCCCTGATGCCTATATTCCCTACGCTACATCCCTGACGCCTCTATTCCCTACGCCACATCCCTGACGCCTCTATTCCCTACGCCACATCCCTGACGCCTCTATTCCCTACGCCACATCCCTGACGCCTCTATTCCCTACGCCACATCCCTGACGCCTCTATTTCCTACGCCACATCCCTGACGCCTCTATTTCCTACGCCACATCCATGACGCCTCTATTCCCTACGCCACATCCCTGACGCCTCTATTCCCTACGCCACATTCCTGACGCCTCTATTCCCTACGCCACATTCCTGACGCCTCTATTCCCTACGCTACATCCCTGACGCCTCTATTCCCTACGCTACATCCCTGACGCCTCTATACAGTACAATGCATTACTGATCCCTCTAGACCATACATCCTCATTACATCAGAGAGTTAGTGAAACACTGGAAAAAATAAGGGTATAAGTGGACTACAGAAACTGATGCTCTAAACAAAGGAGAGAGAGAGAGTAAAGCACAAGGGAAAGTGGGCAATTGGAACACCATAGAGAGAGGAGAGATAGAAATGCCTGAAAAAGTAAAGGGGGTTGGGTATGGCATCCGGCGCTCGGGATTCCAGAGGTCACATGATCCCCAATCCTAATACTAACCCTCTGGGGGGGTGGCGGATAGGGCTAACCCTCAGGGGGTGGCAGCTAGGGCTACCCCCCCCCCCTCCTAGTGCCTTCCCTTACACCACCTCCCCTGGTCCGACTCCTAACCCTCCCTCCAATACTCACCTTCGGGATGTTGGCTGTCTGTGTGCCGGCACCAGTCTCCCAAGTGGTGTCAGGATTCCAACATCGGTCAAATGACCGCCGGTATACCGTCTGCCAGGATGGTAAATGTATCCTGAGGACAGGTAGTGAGTGTGGAGGGATAGGTGGTTCAGTAAAATGTAACGGCTCAAACTGCGATCATTCACTGATAAATTGATTTATAGCTCTCCCTTTTTAACCATTGCAATTATAAAAGCAATGTTTTTTAAACTTTTAAATAAAGCTTGTTAGCATCCCCAGCACACTGTATATGCTGGGAGATGTAGTTCTCAATATGAAAACATTTAATTACTGTATGAACTCTAATCCCCCAACTGAAACCTGGATGGTGCTCCTGGCAAGTGACATCCTGGCCAAGGGGTAGATACGCCCCTGAGGGTCAGGGCCAGCAACAGAAATCTTGGGCCCCAGTACACTGATATCTCTGGGGCCCCCTTAAGCCCCCCTTAACTTGGCAGAGGGATCTTTAAAAAAAAAAATGGAGCCTTTGACTCGGACCGTCAGTGAGGCCGGCAGGTGGTTTTCATACTGGGCTATCCAGCTCTTCGGTGGCGGTGGCAGGGACATTCAGAAAAGGGCCAGCACAGCAACATGCATAATAATGGCAATACAGTATGGACCACAGGGACTGGACAAAGTGATGGGGTAAAAGGAGGGGGGAGGGTTTAGTTGGCCTGTTGACACTGCAGCATACTTACGACTGCAAGGGATATAGGACTCTTGAGTTCACGGGCCAATTTCATGGCAGTCTCGGATAGGAGGGCATTGTGGATTCACCAAGGGAATGCTGATGCTGACTCCAAGAAGAAAGGGAGTCTCATCCCTATGAAGGTGAAGCCTTGTTTGGCGACGGCCTAGTTAATTTGATCTCGGCAGCTCCCGCAGGTAAGTCGACCTTCTTGCCCTATGTTCCCTCTCAACGGATGAAGACGCATCATTATCTACCGCAGTCATTTTGGCCCAATAGATATGCAAGAAGTTAAGATTCCCCTTTCTTTGCAGGTAGAGGAAGGAGAAGGAAGAGGTCTGTAGCCTCTTCAAGATCGCAGGAGCAGAGATTGTCCTCTGCTTCTGCCAAATCCACTGCATGACGCTGGGGCTTTCTTGCAGGAGCCCACACCAGTGGGGGCACGTCTAAAACTCTTCAGTCAGTTCTGGATTCATTCGGACCTGGACTCGTGGGTTTTACAAATAGTGTCCCAAGGGTACAAACTGGGGTTTCAAGACGTTCCCCCTCACCGATTGTTCAAATTGGCCTTAGTCAGCAGGGAGAAGGTTTTTATTTAAGCCTCTTCGTGGTCCCGAAGCCGGACGGCTCAGTCAGACCAATCTAAAATCTGAAATCCCTCAATTTCTACCTAAAGAAATTCAATTTCAAGATGGAATCTCTCAGGGTAGTGATCTCCAGTCCGGAGGAAAGAGATTTCATGGTTTTGGTAGACATAAAGGATGCCTACTTACATGTTCCCATTTAGCCACTGCATCAAGCTACCTAAGGTTTGCAATTCAGGATTGTCATTACCAATTTCAGACATTGCCGTTTGGTCTGTCCACGGCTCCGAGGATTTTCACCAGGGTGATGGCGGAAATGATGGTTCTCCTTCGCAAGCAAGGAGTCACAATTATCCCGTACTTGGATGATCTCCTGATAAAGGCGAGATCCAGGGACCAGTTGGTGCAAAACATTGCACTCTCCCTGACAGTTCTTTAACAACATGGTTGGCTCCTACACTTGCCAAAATCGCAGTTGGTCCCAATGACGCGGTAGTTGTTTTTGGGAGTCATACTGGACACAGAAGAGGTTTTCTTCCAGGGGAAAGGCTATGGAGATCCAGAGTCTGGTCAAACAAATTCTGAAACCAGCAAGAGTGTTAATCCATCAATGCATTCGGTTGCTGGGGAAGATGGTTGTGGCCTACGAGGCCATTCAGTTTGGCAGGTTCCATGCCATAGTGTTCCAGTGGGACCTGTTGGACAAGTGGTCCGGATCCCACCTACACATGCACCGGAGGATAATCCTGTCTTCCAAGACCAGAATCTCACTCCATTGGTGGCTGCACAGTTCTCACCTCCTAGGGGGGCGATGGTTCGGGATCCAGCACTGGATCCTAGGGACCACAGATGCAACCCTCCGAGGCTGGGGAGCAGTCACACAGGGGGAAAACGTCCAAGGAAGATGGTCAAGTCAGGAAAGTTGTCTCCACATAAATGTTCTGGAGTTAAGGGCCATTTAATAACTGCAGACACAGTACACACTGGGACGGGTGCCCAGCATCCTCTACAGACTAAGAGAAAAGGATTTACCGGTAGGTATTAAAATCCTAGTTTCTCTAACGTCCTAGAGGATGCTGGGGACTCCGTAAGGACCATGGGGATAGACGGGCTCCGCAGAGTTCATGATCTTCACTGAGGTAACGCACAGCACTGCAGCTGTGCGCCATTGCTCCCATACACCTCACATACTCCGGTCACTGTAAGGGTGCAGGGCGCAGGGGGGGCACCCTGGGCAGCAATATAAACCTCTTTTTGGCAAAAATATAACATATATACAGCTGGGCACTGTATATATGTATGAGCCCCCGCCAATTTTACAGTTTAAGCGGGACAGAAGCCCGCCGCCGAGGGGGCAGGGCTTCTCCCTCAGCACTCACCAGCGCCATTTTTTCTCCACAGCACCGCTGAGAGGAAGCTCCCCGGACTCTCCCCTGCTTATACCACGGTAGAGAAGATGGTTGAAAAGAGGGGGGGGGGCACAAAATTCGGCGCAAATTACATACAGCAGCGCTACTGGACAAACATTAAGATACTGTGTTATTCCTGGGTTATATAGCGCTGGGGTGTGTGCTGGCATACTCTCTCTCTCTGTCTCTCCAAAGGGCCTTGTGGGGAAACTGTCTTCAGAAAAAGCATTCCCTGTGTGTGTGGTGTGTCGGTACACGTGTGTCGACATGTCTGAGGAAGAAGGCTATATTAGAGAGGATTGGGAGCAAATGAATGTGGTGTCCTCGCTGACACCTGATTGGATGGATATGTGGAATGCTTTAAATGCTAGTGTAAACTCATTGTACAAAAGATTAGACAAGGCTGAAGCTTTGGGACAGTCAGGGTCTCAACCCATGCCTGATCCTATGTTGCAGGGACTGTCAGGGTCTCATAAGCGCCCACTATCCCAGATTGTTGACACAGATACCGACATGGATTCTGACTCCAGTGTCGATTACGATGATGCAAAGTTACAGCCAAAATTGGCAAAATCCATTCGATATATGATTATGGCAATAAAAGATGTTTTGCACATCAGAGAGGAACCCCCTGTCCCTGACAAGAGGGTACATATGTACAAGGGAAAGAAGCCTGAGGTAACCTTTGAGGGGGTCACACGAGCTGAACGAGTTATGTGAAAAAGCTTGGGAATCTCCAGATAAAAGACTGCAGATTTCCAAAAGGATTCTTATGGCGTATCCTTTTCCATCAACGGATAGGTTACGATGGAAATCCTCCCCTAGGATGGACAAAGCATTAACACGCACAGCTACAGTTGGAAAATCAAATTTTTACCTTATGTTCCCTCACAGCATAAGAAAGCTCCGCATTATCAAATGCAGTCCTTTCGGTCACAAAGAAACAAGAAAGTGCGAGGTGCGTCCTTTCTTGCCAGAGGTAGGGGCAGAGGAATAAAGCTGCACAACACAGCTAGTTCCCAGGAACAGAAGTCCTCCCCGGCCTCTACAAAATCTACCTCATGACGCTGGGGCTCCACTGGCAGAGTCCGGCCCATGTGATGTCATGCAGCTGCTCTGACCACACCTCCTGTTTCTCTGTTGCCGACCCCATTTTGAAACCGTGCCCCCGCACCGCTCCATCTCCGACTTGGAAATGGAGTGTTGTTGACCCCCCCCTCCCCCCCCCCCCCCCCCCCCCCCCCCTTCACCGATTCACAGGCAGAGACGATCGCATTATCTGCGGGGTGCCGCAGAAAATGCAGGCGGATGCGTATGCTCTTAGCAGTTTTTGCAGTTGGATTGCGATCCAACCTGAATCAGGCCCCATTACCTATCACAATGCACTGCGGGTAGTACAAAATGGGGTTAATATAGGAGAAAAAACCCCAGAGCTGTGCTCCTTAACTGTCCCTGGTGGCTAGTGGAGCGGCTGCCCAGTAATCAGTGTCCACGCCAGTGCGCACACGGCCCGCCCCCATCAGCGGCCTCGTGATCCCGGAGGGTGGTGTGTGTGTGACTGACCTTAGGAAGAAACCGGAGCCTCTGCTGCAGTGACCCAGCAACCGGGGCACGGGAGTATACTGCGCCACTGGGAGTGATGGAGCTGCAGTAAAGAAGTCTATTAGACCTAGCCTGCTGCAGCCCTTGTAGATTCTTATAAAAAAAGTTCTTCTTTTCTTGCCAAAATTAATAGCTAAGAATAGGCTGCCTGAGGCAGCCCCCTGTTAAGTGGCCTGCTACTGAAGGCACCAACTACAAACTGAGCTCCCTGTTCATGGAAGCGAGCATCTTGGGAACAGTCAAAAGCTTTGAGCCTGTTGGTGCCTCAGATCAAGATCCTACTCTACACCCCAATGTGAATCCTTGTGGAGTCCAGTGTACCCCACAGAAGAAATGAATGTGTCACACCCATTGGCAGCAACATTAGAATAGCTGCTGATGGGCACAATTGAGAAAGGAAGGGGGGAAAACATTTGAATCCAGCACATATATGTAATTTGTACCTTCCTACTTTAAAATGTAATGGATGAACCTCACCCTGTGAGAACTATCTTCATGATCAAGAGATCTCATATGCAAGATAAGTATGTGTTGGGATAGGGCTGTGGAGGGCGGCTGCTCGGGCACACCCCTGTCAAGTTAAGGAGATTCAACTGATGCAGCACAAGGGAACTCTCATCTGGGGACAACAACTGCAGGGAGAACACATTTTCAGACGAATGTGGGAGGGCAGAAGGCTGCCTAATACTGAAGCACCCCCAAACAACAAACCAAATGCAACAACTAGTGCAAGCATTCCTGGGGGAAGGCCCGCAGCAGATGGATTTGCATATGGTGATGTCATCCAAGCAGTGGGCATAGTTGGCTGCAACCCTCGTCTGCATATGAAAAGAGAAAAGGGTCACGCAGGGCATGGCGGCCTTTGTGGGGTTGCGCTTGGATGACGCCTAAATCGCTTTATACACCCCCACCCCCCATCAGTGTGGGCTCATGTTGGCCATGCCCCAGCCCCTGAAGCATTCAAGCTGATTTCTTGCAGCAGCTGGACCCAGTAACAGCTCCAGAGTTGCTCTACAAGACAAGTAAAAGGGTGTGAGCCCTGCAGCACCACCTGTACTTTGCATACACACATATATAGGACAGCATCTCTTATATGCCCCAGGGTCAATAAAATAGTATCCTTATCTATGGTATCCATCCCCTCAGAGAAGGTAACCGTCCATGCCGCTACAGCACTACACACCCACGCCGACGCAATTGCCGGTCTGAGTAAGGTACCTGAATGTGTATAAATGGACTTCAGGGTAATCTCCTGTTTGCGGTCAGCAGACTCTTTGAGGGTAGCCGTATCCTGGGACGGGAGGGCTAACTTCTTGGATAAGCGTGTTAATGCTTTGTCCACCCTAGGGGAGGATTCCCAACGTAACCTATCCATTGATGGGAAAGGATACGCCATAAGAATCCTTTTGGAAATCTGCAGTCTTTTATCTGGAGATTTCCAAGCTTTTTCACATAACTCGTTCAGCTCGTGTGACCCCCTCAAAGGTTACCTCAGGCTTTTTTCCCTTGTACATATGTACCCTCTTGTCAGGGACAGGGGGTTCCTCTCTGATGTGCAAAACATCTTTTATTGCCATAATCATATATCGAATGGATTTTGCCAATTTTGGCTGTAACTTTGCATCATCGTAATCGACACTGGAGTCAGAATCTGTGTGGGTATCTGTGTCAACAATCTGGGATAGTGGGCGCTTATGAGACCCTGACAGTCCCTGCAACATAGGATCAGGCATGGGTTGAGACCCTGACTGTCCCAAAGCTTCAGCCTTGTCTAATCTTTTGTGCAATGAGTTTACACTAGCATTTAAAACATTCCACATATCCATCCAATCAGCTGTCGGTGGAGACACCACATTCATTTGCTCCTGCTCCTCTCTAATATAGCCTTCTTCCTCAGACATGTCGACACACGTGTACCGACACACCACAAACACAGGGAATGCTTTTTCTGAAGACAGTTTCCCCACAAGGTCCTTTGGAGAGACAGAGAGAGAGTATGCCAGCACACACCCCAGCGCTATATAACCCAGGAATACACAGTAACTTAATGTTTGCCCAGTAGTACTGCTGTATGTAATTTGCGCCGAATTATGTGCCCCCCCCTCTTTTCAACTCTCTTGTCTACTATGGTATAAGCAGGGGAGAGTCCGGGGAGCTTCCTCTCAGCGGTGCTGTGGAGAAAAAATGGCGCTGGTGAGTGCTGAGGGAGAAGCCCCGCACCCTCGGCGGCGGGCTTCTGTCCCGCTTAAACTGTAAAATTGGTGGGGGCTCATACATATACACAGTGCCCAGCTGTATATGTGTTATAGTTTTGCCAAAAAGAGGTTTATATTGCTGCCCAGGTGCCCCCTGCGCCCTGCACCCTTACAGTGACTGGAGTGTGTGAGGTGTATGGGAGCAATGGCGCACAGCTGCAGTGCTGTGCGTTACTTCAGTGAAGATCATGAAGTCTTTTGCCACCTCTGAAGTCTTCTTTTCTTCTCATACTCACCCGGCTTCTATCTTCCGGCTCTGCAAGGGGGACGGAGGCGCGGCTCTGGGACGGACGGCGATGGTGAGATCCTGCGTACCAATCCCTCTGGAGCTAATGGTGTCCAGTAGCCTAAGAAGCAGGACCTTGCAACTTGGAGAGTAGGGCTGCTTCTCTCCCCTCAGTCCCTCGATGAGGGAGTCTGTTGCCAGCAGTGCTCCCTGAAAATTAAAAACCTAACAAAATACTTTCTGTCAGAAAGCTCAGGAGAGCTCCTGAAAAGCACCCAGTCTCCACTGGGCACAGTATCAAACTGAGGTCTGGAGGAGGGGCATAGAGGGAGGAGCCAGTGTACACCCAGAACTAAAGTCTTTCTTAAAGTGCCCATGTCTCCTGCGGAGCCTGTCTATCCCCATGGTCCTTACGGAGTCCCCAGCATCCTCTAGGACGTTAGAGAAAATAGGATTTTAATACCTACCGGTAAATCCTTTTCTCTTAGTCCGTAGAGGATGCTGGGCACCTGTCCCAGTGCGTACTGTGTCTGCAGTTATTAAATGGCCCTTAACTCCAGAATATTTATGTGGAGACAACTTTCCTGACTTGACCATCTTCCTTGGATGTTTTCCCCCTGTGTGACTGCTCCCCAGCCTCGGAGGGTTGCATCCGTGGTCCCTAGGATCCAGTCCTGGATCCCGAACCATCGCCCCTCTAGGAGGTGAGAATTGTGCAGCCACCAATGGAGTGAGATTCTGGTCTTGGAAGACAGGATTATCCTCCGGTGCATGTGTAGGTGGGATCCGGACCACTTGTCCAACAGGTCCCACTGGAACACTCTGGCATGGAACCTGCCAAACTGAATGGCCTCGTAGGCCGCAACCATCTTCCCCAGCAACAGAATGCATTGATGGATTAACACTCTTGCTGGTTTTAGAATTTGTTTGACCAGACTCTGGATCTCCATAGCCTTTCCACTGGAAGAAAGCCTCTTCTGTGTCCAGTATGACTCCCAAAAACAACAACCGCGTCATTGGGACCAACTGCGATTTTGGCAAGTTTAGGAGCCAACCATGTTGTTGAAGAACTGTCAGGGAGAGTAGATGTTTTGCACCAACTGGTCCCTGGATCTCGCCTTTATCAGGAGATCACCCAAGTACGGGATAATTGTGACTCCTTGCTTGCGAAGGAGAACCATCATTTCCGCCATCACCCTGGTGAAAATCCTCGGAGCCGTGGACAGACCAAACGGCAACGTCTGAAATTGGTAATGACAATCCTGAATTGCAAACCTCAGGTAGCTTTATGCAGTGGCTAAACGGGAACATGTAATTAGGCATCCTTATGTCTACCAAAACCATGAAATCTCCTTCCTCCGGACTGGAGATCCCTACCCTGAGAGATTCCATCTTGAAATTGAATTTCTTTAGGTAGAAATTGAGGGATTTCAGATTTAAGATTGGTCTGACTGAGCCGTCCGGCATCGGGACCACGAAGAGGCTTGAATAAAAACCTTCTCCCTGCTGACTAAGGCCGATTTGAACAATTGGTGAGGGGGAACGTCTTGAAACCCCTATTTGTACCCTTGTGACACTATTTGTAAAACCCAGGTCTAAATTAATCCAGAACTGACTGAAGTGTTTTAGACGTGCCCCCATTGGTGTGGGCTCCTGCAAGAAAGCCCTAGCGTCATGCAGTGGATTTGGCAGAAGCAGAGGACGATCTCTGCTCCTGCGATCTTGAAGAGGCTACAGACCTCTTCCCTCTTTTCCTTCCTCTACCTGCAAAGAAAGGGGAATCTTAACTTCTTGCATATCTATTGGGCCAAAATGACTGCGTTAGACAATGATGCGTCTTCATCCGTTGAGAGGGAACATAGGGCAAGAGGGTTGACTTACCTGCGGGAGCTGCCGAGATCAAATTAACTAGGCCGTCACCAAACAAGGCTTCACCTTCATAGGGAAGAGACTCCCTTTCTTCTTGGAGTCAGCATCAGCATTCCCTTGGTGAATCCACAATGCCCTCCTATCCGAGACTGCCATGAAATTGGCCCGTGAACTCAAGAGTCCTATATCCCTTGCAGTCGTAAGTATGCTGCAGTGTCCTTGATATGATCCAACGTAAGGAGTATCCCATCTCTCCAAGATATCTATATCGGATGACGAGGTATTCGACCAATTCTTGAATACTACTACTCACCCATGCGCATGTAATGGCAGGTCTAAGTAATGTACCCGTTGTTACATAACTAGAAATAATGTAGCTTCCTGCATATGATCCGCTGGATTTGTGACAGGGCCCCGTGCAGAAGAGGGGGTGACTCCCACTTTATTCTGTCCGCAGCAGGAAATGAATAAACAACCGGAAACCTTTTGGGGATTTGAAACCATCTTGTCGAGCTGGCCCAGACTTTCTCAAACAGAGATGGAGGAACGTTACATCAGCTTTCATTATATATCTATATATACATACATATATACCCCTTTGTCAGGAACAGCAGGGTCCTCAGTGATGTTAATATGTCCTTAATATCCACAATCATGTACTGAATGCTCCTTGCCAATATTGGATCTAATCAGGAAATATTATGGCCGACATAGGAATCAGTATCCGAGTCAGTATCGATGTGTAGTAACATTTTTGCGGGCCTGAGTGAAAAGAAGCATAGCCATGAACATCACATCTTTTCTCTACGTCTGTGTCTGGGACACAGATTTATCCAACCTCACTCTGATATTACTGAAACTTTCACCCAGTCAGTTATTGGTGGTGCCAACAGGGCCACCATCATATGTCTGCATTCCTAATATAGTTTTCTCTTGGGAAAAACATTCAGCCACCGACATGTTGACACACATGTACCAAGTACCCACAGACACATCGGCTTATGGGGGATAGACCTACAGTAAATCTGTCAGAGGGACAGAGAGGATTTTTCAGCTCACAATCAAGCGCCAAAAGTACACAGTCTGGGAAATAATAAACTCTATAGTGATAGACTTGTTACGCTCTATAGATGTGCTGGTGAGGTGAGGAAGAAGCCCCGCCGCTGTAATGGCACGCTTCTGTCCCGCTCAGAAACAAATAATTAATTACGCTGGCGGGGTAAGTACAGTGCCCAGGCACTAATGTCCACTTTTGCCAGCCTTTTGTGAGGAATTTATGCTGCCCAGGGTGCCCCCCCTTCCCCACCCACACACCCTGCACCCTGCAGTGCCTGTGTTTGTGTGGGAGCATGGCGCACAGCATTCCGCTCGCTGCGTGGTACCTCAGAATGCCGTCACTGGAGAAGAAGTCTTCTGTTCTTCTGCTACTCGCCTGTCTTCTGACTTCTGGCTCTGTAAGGGGGTGATGGCAGGCTACGGGAGTGGGCATCTAGGCGTACCTAGCGATCAGCACCCTCAGGAGCTAATGGTGTCCTGTCAGCCAGAAGCAGAGCCATTGAACTCACTAGAAGTTGGTCATACTTCTCTCCCCTAAGTTCCACGAAGCAGGGAGACTGTTGCCAGCAGCCTCCCTGAAAATAAGAAAAACTAACATAAGTCTTTTCAGAGAAACTCAGTAGAGCTCCCCTGTAGTGCATCCAGTCTCACTGGGCACAATTCTAAAACTGGAGTCTGGAGGAGGGCAGAGCCGAAACTAGGGGGGGCATGTGACCCGGGCGCGGGATTTGATAGGGCGCTGGGATCAGCTAAGTCTGACACAGCAGAGAATCTATTGAAGAAAAATGGGATTTGTAGTCATGTGTGCTACTGCTTAGACTTTATGCAGTAGCATAGAGACTACAAATCCCATGAGGCATTGCAGAAAGCTGGCCACGGCTGCTGGAGCTAGGGAGTCAGGGTAACGTCTAGTTTCCCTTCCTAAGCAGCGGCGGCAAGCCCAAAAAAGTATACTGCCCGCCCGCACGAGCTACGAATGTGGTCAGCTACTGACCTTTTTCTGGCCCCACACAGCATTGCATTCAGCCCGACAGCACAGTGATGGATGGAAGCAGGACAGCGAGAGACGGAGGTAAAACACACACACATATTCACTGTGACTGGTGTTAACCCCTGCAGCTCATTCAAACTACTGCTCATTTTCACCACTGTGACAGCTACAGATATATACAGATATATACAGATATATATATATATATATATATAATATATGTATGTGGCTGTGTACATATATACACGCGTGTGTGTGTGTGTGTGTGTGTATGTGTATATATATATATATATATAATGTGTGTATTACTGGTGTCTGCTGGTCTGAGGGATATCTGTGTTGAATTGGTTTGTTTCCTATTTTTTTATTTTTATTTTTCTATTTTATTAAAAAAATAAAAAAAAAACACATATATATATATATATATATATATATATATATGTGTTTTTTTTTTATTTTTTTAATAAAATAGAAAAATAAAAATAAAAAAAATAAGAAACAAACAAATTCAACACAGATATCCCTCAGACCAGCAGACACCAGTAATACACACATGATAGATAGATAGATAGATAGATAGATAGATATAGATATATATACACACATACACACACGCGTGTATATATGTACACAGCCACATACATATATTATATATATATATATTTATTTATTTATTTTGGGGGGGGGGGGCGCAAAATTTATGTCTTGCCCCGGGTGCCGTTAGTCCTAGTTTCGGCCCTGAGGAGGGGCATAGAGGGAGGAGACAGTTCACACCCTTTGAAAGTCTTAAAGTGCCCATGTCTCCTGCGGATCCCGTCTATACCCCATGGTTCTTAATGTGATCCCAGCATCCTCTAGGATGTATGAGAAAACAAATAACGCACACACGAGGAGGAGAGAACAAAGGAAGCTATAAGGAGGGGAGGGGGGGGGGGGGAAGGTAAGGTAGTAAAGGGATATTGGATAAACTACAACCTTATACATATTCATTAATGTACCAGTAGTTAGAAGTAGAAGAGCTCTAACAGAAACCACAAAGCTTATCTAAAGCCACACCACACTGGATATGCCCAATCTCATTTGATCTTTGAAGCAAAGCAGTATTGGACTTTGTTACTACCAAGCAGTCTCCCATCCATGTATTATCAGATTATTTAGGTGTTTTTAAACTACCAACACCCTTTTCTTGGTACTGTACATTTAATTTTTACACATATTCTTTTATGTACCAGAAGTTAGAAGTAGAAGAGCTCTAACAGAAACCACGAGCTCATCTACAGCAACAGCACACTGGATTTGCCCAATCTCTCCTGATCATGGAAGCTGAGCAGTGTTGGTCCTGGTTTTAGTACTTGGATGGGAGACCACCAGGAAATACCAGGAGCTGTGTGTATTTTTACAATACCAACACCGTTCTCTTGATGCATTCCATTTTGAAACATTGGGGCAGATCTATTAAGCCTGGTGAACTGATAAAGTAAAAAAATACAAAAGAATATAACCAGGCGCTAATACATCATCACCATATTCTGGTGATCAAATTACTGGTATTAAAAATTATGTACAAATAATACTGCAATTAATGTATACTTAAGCTGCAGGAGAGAGCTTGACTTGGGGTAAATCAAGTAAAAAAGAACCGGCACTTTAAAGTCTCCGGTAACACTGGAACACTGAACTAATCTCCTCTTGCGCTATAAATAGTATGATATGGCTCAAAGTTCAATAAAAACAAATAAATTATTTCATATATTCTATATTTTTTATTACATATAAATAAATAAATAAATATATATATATATATATATATATATATATATATATATACTTTACAATAAACTATTAGACCGGTCCAATAAAATCACTAACAATATATTTGCATAGCTATAGGAGGTGGATCTTAGATAAACTCTGTGCACAGAGAAATTTTCAAAAATAAAAATCAGTCCATATATTGGATTAAAAAATCAATTTACCAGCTGTAATTCGCACCCATGTAGTAGATAACATATTTATAAGTTGTTATATATTGGAATTCCTCAATATGCTGCCACTTGGCAAAGGAGATGATATTGTGCAAAATAACCGCTCCACACTGGAGCCTTACGTGTAGCTTGCACCAGTTGTTATAACACGGGAGAGTCCAATGACAGAAGAGACGGTCTCGGGCTGCGGGAACGGCGCTTCACTGGCGCCTGCTGTGCTGAATAATTACCCGACTTCCAAGCTCTATGAGTCCACGCCTCCAAGTGCCGTATGCAGACACCACAGTCACGGTTGTGTTCTCCCGATCTCCGTTTAGTCCACGGATATTACCGCTAGATGATGGTATATTTTGGGGGTGCAAATAAGGCTGGTATAAGGGTCCAATGACTCTCCCGTGTTATAACAACTGGTGCAAGCTACACGTAAGGCTCCAGTGTGGAGCAACACTTTCTCCAGGGTCGGTGAACCAGGGAGGAATCTCTCCTCCTGATATACATTCTGGAATTGCAGGCAGTATTCAATTAATTGACACTGGCCCTGCCTCTAGTACAGAACAGGCCTGTTCAAGTACAATCTGACAACGCCACCACGGTAGTGTACACAAATCATCAAGGCGGCACTCGAAACTAGGCGGCACTCGAAACTGCATGGCAAAGCTGGAAGTATCAAAAATCCTCCGTTGGGTAGAATGTCATCTGACAGCAATATCGGCAGTGTTCATTCCCGGAGTCCTCAACTGGGAAGCGGATTTCCTCAGTCGTCAGGACGTTCACGCTGGAGAGTGGAGAGGCCGCAGCAGAAATGTCTGCACTGGTGTCAGTAGGTGACTGAGGCAGGGATGACTGGGAGATAGTGGGTGACTGAAGCATGTATGAGTGGGAGATAGTGGGTGACTGAGGCCGGGGTGACTGGGAGATAGTGGGTGACAGGGAGATAGTGGGTTACTGAGGGAGGGGTGATAGGAAGGGGTTGGGTAAGTATGGGAAGAAAGTGGGTGACAGGGATAATAAATGACTAAGGCAGGGGTGATAGGGAGATAGTGGATGATTGTGGCAGGGGTGACAGGGACAGTAAGAGACTGAGGCAGGGGTGACAGGGATAGTGGCTGACTGAGGCAGGGGTGACTGTGAGATAGTGGGTGACTGAGGCAGGGTTGACAGGGATAGTGGGTGACTGAAGCAGGGGTGATAGGGTGACAGTGGGTGACTAAAGCAGGGGTGACTGGTATAGTGGGTGACTGAGGCAGGGATCGCAGGTATAGTGGTTGACTGAGGCAGCGGTGACTGGGAGATAGTGGGTAACTGAGGCAGGGGTGACAGGGAAAGTGTGTGACTCAGGCAGGGGTGACAGGGAGATAGTGGGCAGCATATCTCTGCCTCACTGCAGCAGCACATTCCTGCTTCAATGACAGCAGCACATCCCTGCCTCGCTGACAGCAGCACATTTCTGCCTCGCTGACAGCAGCACATTTCTGCCTCGCTGACAGCAGCACAGCACTGCTTCGCTGACAGCAGCACATCACTGCTTCACTACCAGCAGCACATCCCTGCCTCACTGGCAGCAGCACATCCCTGCCTTACTGACAGCTGTATATAGGGCCTAATTCAGACCTGATCCCTACTGTGCATATTCACACAACAGGAGATCAGGTCTGAAGTGCGTGTGTGCTGGTGCCGCAGTGCACCGGCACATGCCAGAGATGCGATCAGCATCTCTGCCCAGTGAGCGCCTCTGCCTGATTGACAGGCATAGGCGGTCACTGGGCAGGAGGAGTCGGGCCAGCGGCGTTGTGCCACCATTTTGGGGGCACAGTCCGGACAACGCAGACATGACCGGACCGTATGGGGGCGGGCCGTGACGGCTGCGTGACCCGGACAGCAACGGGCCTTATTTACTAAAATCTCAGATAAATTTTATGGCATTTATGTGCAGTCTAGTTTGCACAGTTGATAGAGTGTTGATCTTGCACTATCAATGTAAGCCTCACATAGGTTTGATACACATGTAAGTTTGTTTTTATTTTACTACATTGTGGTTTGTGGCTCTATACCATGTAATGCATGTCTTTTAACAGTAGTCAAGTCTTCCAATGTGCTTGTTAGTGAAACCCAATACATAGCTTTATTTTATTTTGTTTCTTCAAATATTACATAGTAACATAGTAACATAGTATCTGAGGTTGAAAAAAGACAATTGTCCATCGAGTTCAACCTATTTGTGGTGTCCTATGCATGATGAGTTCCCTTGTGCTGCCTCAGTTGAATCTCCTTTACTTGACAGAGATGTGCCTGAGCAGCGGCCCTCCCCAGCCCTATCCCAAATCATACTTATTTTGCATAGGAGATACCATGGTCATGAAGATTGTTCTCCCAGGGTGAGGTTCATTCATTGCATTCTGGGTATGCTGACCCCTGTTATTTCCACAAATGTGGGAAACTCGACTGCGTTATTTGTGGTAGTGGGGGACTGTGTTTGTGCTTCCTCTGGTCAGCTCTGGTAAAAGTCAGATTTCTTTGTCTCAGATTTTCCTTTAGCCTTGTTCTTCTTTCGAGAGTTCCCTTGTGCTGCCTCAGTTGGATCTCCTTCACTTGACAGGGGGCTGCCCGAGCAGCGACCCTCCCCAGCTCTAGCACATGTAAGTTTGTTTTTATTTTACTACATTGTGGTTTGTGGCTCTATACCATGTAATACATGTCTTTTAACAGTAGTCAAGTCTTCCAATGTGCTTGTTAGTGAAACCCAATAGATAGCTTTATTTTATTTTGTTTCTTCAAATATTGAATGCATATGTCTTATAACTTTTTTTTTTTTTTAATATATATATACATTTTTATTATAAGATTTTCAATGACACAAAACCATCCAAGTTGCAGATTATGGATTGTGAAGGACAAATCAACCATATAAACAATTTAAGCAATTTAAATTGCATGCAGGTAGTAGAATATCCAACTCCTTGGATGAGAGTTGGTCGTAATAAACTAGGATAGAAAAGAATACAGTAGAAAATAAGATTTTAAACCTACCGGTAAATCTTTTTCTCGTAGTCCGTAGAGGATGCTGGGGACTCCGTAAGGACCATGGGGATAGACGGGCTCCACAGGAGACATGGGCACTTTACGAAAGACTTTAGTTCTGGGTGTGCACTGGCTCCTCCCTCTATGCCACAGTTAGAGAAACTGTGCCCAGAGGAGACGGACAGTATGAGGAAAGGATTTTGTTAATCCAGGGCAAGATTCATACCAGCCACACCAATCACACCGTATAACTTGTGATAAACTACCCAGTTATCAGTATGAAAAAACAACATAGCATCAGTGCAGGACCGATGCAACTATAACATAACCCTTATTGAAGCAATAACTATATACAAGTATTGCAGAAGTAGTCCGCACTTGAGACGGGCACCCAGCATCCTCTACGGACTACGAGAAAAAGATTTACCGGTAGGTTTAAAATCTTATTTTCTCTAACGTCCTAGAGGATGCTGGGGACTCCGTAAGGACCATGGGGATTATACCAATGCTCCAAAACGGGCGGGAGAGTGCGGATGACTCTGCAGCACCGATTGAGCAAACATGAGTTCCTCCTCAGCCAGGGTATCAAACTTATAGTATTTTGCAAAGGTGTTTGAACCCGACCAAGTAGCAGCTTGACACAGCTGTAGTGCCGAGACCCCTCGGGCAGCCGCCCAAGAAGAGCCCACTTTCCTCGTGGAATGGGCCTTGACCGATTTCAGTAACTGCAATCCAGCCATAGAATGCGCTTGCTGAATCGTGTTACAAATCCGGCGAGCAATAGCCTGCTTTGAAGCAGGGGCACCAATCTTGTTGGTTGCATACAGGACAAACAGCGCTTCAGTTTTCCTGACTCTAGCCGTCCTGGCCACGTAAATTTTCAAAGCCCTGACCACATCAAGTAACTCGGAATCCTCCAAGTCACGCGTAGCCACAGGCACCACAATAGGTTGGTTCATATGAAAAGATGAGACCACTTTTGGTAGGAATTGAGGACGGGTCCGCAATTCCGCTCTATCCACATGGAATACCAAATATGGGCTTTTATGTGACAAAGCCGCTAATTCCGACACTCGCCTAGCCGAAGCCAAGGTTAATAACATGACCACCTTCCACGTGAGATAATTTAACTCCACTGTTTTAAGTGGTTCAAACCAGTGTGATTTTAGAAAACTTAACACCACGTTAAGGTCCCAAGGTGCCACCGGAGGCACAAAAGGAGGCTGAATATGCAGCACTCCTTTTACAAAAGTCTGAACTTATGGAGGAGAAGCCAATTCTTTTTGGAAGAAAATGGATAAGGCCGAAATCTGGACCTTAATAGAGCCTAATTGTAGGCCCAAATTCACTCCAGTTTGTAGGAAGTGAAGGAAACGGCCCAGATGGAATTCTTCCGTAGGAGCATTCCTGGCCTCACACCAAGAAACATAATTTCGCCATATACGGTGTAATGTTTTAACGTTACATCCTTCCTAGCCTTTATCAGCGTAGGGATGACCTCAACCGGAATGCTAGGATCCGGCATTCAACCGCCATGCCGTCAAACGCAGCCGCGGTAAGTCTTGGAACAGACAGGGCCCCTGATGCAACAGGTCCTGTCTTAGAGGGAGAGGCCACAGATCTTCTGTGAGCATTTCCTGCAGATCCGGATACCAGGTCCTCTGTGGCCAATCTGGAACAATGAGGATTGTTCTCACTTTTCTTTGTCTTATTATCCTCAACACCTTGGGTATGAGAGGAAGAGGAGGAAATGCATAGACCGACCGGAACACCCACGGTGTCACTAGGGCGTCTACAGCTACTGCCTGAGGGTCTCTTGACCTTGCGCAATACCTCTGTAGCTTTTTGTTGAGCCGGGACGGCATCATGTCTATCTGTGGCAGTTCCCACCGACTTGTAATCTGTGCAAAGACTTCCTGATGAAGTCCCCACTCTCCCGGATGTAGGTCGTGTCTGCTGAGGAAGTCTGCTTCCTAGTTGTCCACTCCCGGAATGAACACTGCTGACAGTGCGCTTGCCTGATTCTCCACCCAGCGAAGAATTCTGGTGGCTTGTGCCATCGCCACTCTGCTCCTTGTGCCGCCTTGGCGGTTTACATGAGCCACTGCGGTGACGTTGTCTGACTGGATCAGAACCGGTTGGTCGCAAAGTAAGGTCTCCGCTTGACGTAGGGCATTGTATATGTTGATGTGAAGACAAGTCTCTTGACTTGACCAAAGACCTTGGAAATTTCTTCCCTGTGTGACTGCTCCCCAACCTTGGAGGCTTGCGTCTGTGGTCACCAGGATCCAGCCCTGAATGCTGAATCTGCATCCCTCGAGAAGGTGAGCACTCTGCAGCCACCACAGGAGTGATACCCTGACCCTGGGGGACAGGGTGATCAACCAATGCATCTGTAAATGTGACCCGGACCACTTGTCCAGTAGGTCCCATTGGAAAGTCCTCGCATGGAACCTGCCGAATCGAATGGCCTCGTATGATGCCACCATCTTTCCCAGGACTCGAGTGCAGTGATGCACTGACACAAGTTTTGGTTTCAATAGGTTCCTGACAAGAGTCATGAGTTCCTGGGCCTTTTCTATCAGGAGATAAACCCTCTTCTGGTCCGTGTCCAGAATCATGCCCAAGAAAGACAGACGAGTAGTAGGAATCAACTGCGACTTCGGGATATTGAGAATCCAGCCGTGTTGCTGTAACACTTTCAGTGAAAGTGATACGCGGTTCAGCAACTGCTCTCTTGATCTCGCTTTTATGAGATCGCCCAAGTACGGGATAATTGTGACACCTTGCTTGCACAGGAGCACCATCATTTCCGCCATTACCTTGGTGAAAATTCTCAGGGCCATGGAGAGACCAAACAGCAACGTCTGAAATTGGCAATGACAGTCCTGTACCGCAAATCTGAGGTACGCCTGATGAGGTGGATAAATGGGGACATGAAGGTATGCATCCTGTACACAAATGCGGACAACAGGTGTCAAGCCGTGTGTTGCCTTTGTCAAGCTGTAATAAGTAGGGATAAGGACGTTAACCACCTCGGAACATCCTCCCTTATACGACACCTGCAGCGCATTCATCATAAGTCAGTGACAAGTTCAAAAACTTTGGATGACAGCGGAAGCAGTCCACTGACCACTAAATCCCTTCCTCTTGTAACCAAGCTCCTGCAAACCACACCACCAACTCCCTCAGTGTCAATTTCCTCCTTAGACAGGAGAGCCAATAGTCCTGCAGGCCATGTCACTGGCAAGTC
This sequence comes from Pseudophryne corroboree, assembly GCF_028390025.1. NCBI lineage: Eukaryota > Metazoa > Chordata > Amphibia > Anura > Myobatrachidae > Pseudophryne > Pseudophryne corroboree. The sequence continues at coordinate 24,347 of NW_026970359.1, forward strand.
TGACGAGTCCTCTCCTGCCTGGGATTCCTCCGATGCATCCTTGAGTGTAACGCCTACTGCTGCTGGCGCTGCTGTTGTTGCTGCTGGGAGTCGTTCGTCATCCCAGAGGGGAAGTCGGAAGACCACTTGTACTACTTCCAGTAAGCAATTGACTGTCCAACAGTCCTTTGCGAGGAAGATGAAATATCACAGCAGTCATCCTGCTGCAAAGCGGATAACTCGGGTCTTGTCAGCCTGGGTGGTGAGAAACGTGGTTCCGGTATCCATCGTTAATTTAGAGGCAACTAGAGACTTGATTGAGGTACTGTGTCCCCGGTACCAAATACCCTCTAGGTTCCATTTCTCTAGGCAGGCGATACCGAAAATGTACACAGACTTCAGAAAAAGAGTCACCAGTGTCCTAAAAAATGCAGTTGTACCCAATGTCCACTTGTCTGTGGTTAAGTGGAGCAGGGCAGACTCAGGACTATATGACTGTGACAGCCCACTGGGTAGATGTATTGCCCCCCGCAGCAAGAACAGCAGCGGCGGCACCAGTAGCAGCATCTCGCAATTGCCAACTCGTTCCTAGGCAGGCTACGCTTTGTATCACCGCTTTCCATAAGAGGCACACAGCTGACAACCTCTTACGGAAACTGAGGAACATCATCGCAGAATGGCTTACCCCAATTGGACTCTCCTGGGGATTTGTGACATCGGACAACGCCACCAATATTGTGCGTGCATTACATCTGGGCAAATTCCAGCACGTCCCATGTTTTGCACATACATTTAATTTGGTGGTGCAGAATTATTTAAAAAACGACAGGGGCGTGCAAGAGATGCTGTCGGTGGCCCGAAGAATTGCGGGCCACTTTCTGCCTTCAGCCACCGCATGTCGAAGACTGGAGCACCACCAAACATTCCTGAACCTGTCCTGCCATCATCTGAAGCAAGAGGTGGTAATGAGGTGGAATTCAACCCTCTATATGCTTCAGAGGATGGAGGAGCAGCAAAAGGCCATTCAAGCCTATACATCTGCCCACTAAATAGGCAAAGGAGGGGGAATGCACCTGACTCAAGCGCAGTGGAGAATGATTTCAACGTTGTGCAAGGTTCTGCAACCCTTTGAACTTGCCACACGTGAAGTCAGTTCAGACACTGCCAGCCTGAGTCAGGTCATTCCCCTCATCAGGCTTTTGCAGAAGAAGCTGGAGACATTGAAGGAGGAGCTAAAACAGAGCGATTCCACTAGGCATGTGGGACTTGTGGATGGAGCCCTTAATTCACTTAACCAGGATTCAATCTGTTGAAATCAGAGCAATACATTTTGGCCACCGTGCTCGATCCTAGATTTAAAACCTACATTGTATCTCTCTTTCCGGCAGACACAAGTCTGCAGAGGTTCAAAGACCTGCTGGTGAGAAAATTGTCAAGTCAAGCGGAACGTGACCCGTCAACAGCTCCTCCTTCACATTCTCCTGCAAGTGGGGGTGCGAGGAAAAGGCTAAGAATTCCGAGCCCACCCGCTGGCGGTGATGCAGGGCAGTCTGGAGTGAGTGCTGACATCTGGTCCGGACTGAAGGACCTGGCAACGATTACTGACATGTCGTCTACTGTCACTGCATATGATTCTGTCACCTTTGAAAGAATGGTGGAGAATTATATGAGTGACTGCATCCAGGTAGGCACGTCAGTATGTATACTGGCAGGAAAAAGAGGCAATTTGGAGGCCCTTGCACAAACTGGCTTTATTCTACCTAAGTTGCCCTGCCTCCAGTGTGTACTCCAAAAGAGTGTTTAGTGCAGCCGCTCACCTTGTCAGCAATCGGCATACGAGTTTACTTCCAGAAAATGTGGAGAAGATGATGATCATCAAAATGAATTATAATCAATTCCTCCGTGGAGACATTCACCAGCAATTGCCTCCAGAAAGTACACAGGGATCTGAGATGGTGGATTCCAGTGGGGACGAATTAATAATCTGTGAGGAGGGGGATGTACACAGTGAAAGGGGTGAGGAATCGGAGGATGATGTTTGTGCAAGGAGAGATTGATTGATTGATTCTTTTTTGGTGGGGGCACAAACCAACCAGTCATTTCAGTCAGTCGTGTGGCAGACCCTGTCGCTGAAATGATGGGTTCATCAATGTTTTTCTTTTCAATCTAAGCCCCTGCAGTTTTCTGTAAGCATCTGCTTCGCTATGATGATCAACAAGTCACATGGGCAAACACTCAGGGCTGGAGGCGTAGATCTTAGGACCAGCTGCTACAAGCATGGCAGAGGTGTCACTATCACTGGTGACACCCAGAGAGGTGGCGAAGGAGATTGTAATGCAGTGCGCGCAGATAAGCAGCGCAATGGTAAAAAGGAGGCATGGTCTCATAGGTAGGGGCGTGGCCTGAATCACCATTTTGTTGCTCCGGGTATCCCGGGGGTTGGGGGCTGCACCCGGGGACTAGTGTGTGAGTGGTGCTGGCTCCTGCACAGTGACAGAAACTGGGTGTTGCACGTAATGTCACAGTGAAACACCCATATTCTGTCACTGAAGAAGAGCCGGCACTTTGGTGTCACCCCCCTTGGCGGGTGACACTCGGGTGTGTGCCGCAACCCTGTTGTGATGCCACTGACCCATGGGAAGCTTTACGTGGCTTACCCATGTGTTAGTAGCCCCAAGCATCTTTTGTGTTAGTCCCTGAAGAAAAACTTCAAATATTGTTTACAATTTTGTAATCAATGGGCCTAATTCAGTAAGGATTGCAAATTCTGCTAAGTAACAGAATTTGCAATCCTTTGGTTCGCATGCTGGGGCCACCCATCACAGGGCATGGCCACCCAGCATGCCGCCTCCCTTCTTGACCACGCTGAAATTGCAGTCTCAGTGCAGTTCAGCGTGATCATAAAAAATGGGTTAGCCTCCTGTTGGTGCAGACTGTACGTGTGCGCAGGAAGCCGCCACCATTTTTGTGATCGCAGCGGCTGCATGTGATGTCATGCAGCCGCTCTGACCACACCTCCTGTTTCTCCGTTGCCGACCCCATTTTGTAGCCCTGCCCCTGCACCGCTCCATCTCCGACTTTGAAATGGATTGTTGCTGACCCCCCCCCCCCCCCGCACCGATTGACAGTCAGAGGTGATCGCATTATCTGCGGGGTGCCACAGAAAATGCAGGCGCATGCGTATGCTCTTAGCAATTTTTGCAGTTGGATTGCTTATTGCGATTACAATCCAACCTGAATCAGGCTCTATTACCTATCACAATGCACTGCAGGTAGTACAAAATGGGGTTAATATAGGAGAAAAACCCCCAGAGCTGTGCTCCTTAACTGTCCCTGGTGGCTAGTGGAGCAGCTGCCCAGTAATCAGTGTCCACGCCAGTGCGCACACGGCCCGCCCCCTACAGCCACGCTGGATCTCGGTATAGTGTGGGCACCGAAGCCCCTTACCTCCCTTTCATCAGCGGCCTCGTGATCCCGGAGGGCGGTGTGTGTGTGACTGACCTTAGGAAGAAACCGGAGCCTCCGCTGCAGTGACCCAGCAACCAGGGCACGGGAGTATACTGCGCCGCTGGGAGTGATGGAGCTGCAGTAAAGATGTCTATTAGACCTAGCCTGCTGCAGCCCTTGTAGATTCTTATAAAAAAAGTTCTTCTTTTCTTGTCAAAATTAATAGCTAAGAATAGGCTGCCTGAGGCAGCCCCCTGTTAAGTGGCCTGCTACTGAAGGCACCAACTACAAACTGAGCTCCCTGTTCATGGAAGCGAGGTTATAGAGCAGGGGGCGCTGAGCATCTTGGGAACAGTCAAAAGCTTTGAGCCTGTTGGTGCCTCAGATCAAGATCCTACTCTACACCCCAATGTGAATCCTTGTGGAGTCCAGTGTACCCCACAGAAGAAATGAATGTGTCACACCCATTGGCAGCAACATTAGAATAGCTGCTGATGGGCACAATTGAGAAAGGAAGGGGGGAAAACATTTGAATCCAGCACATATATGTAATTTGAATATGTAATTTGTACTTTCCTACTTTAAAATGTAATGGATGAACCTCACCCTGTGAGAACTATCTTTATGATCAAGAGATCTCATATGCAAGATAAGTATGTGTTGGCAGAGGCGCTCACTGGGCAGAGATGCTGATCGTATCTCTGGCATGTGCCGGTGCACTGCGGCACCAGCACACACACACACACTTCAGACCTGATCTCCTGTTGTGTGAATATGCACAGCAGAGATCAGGTCTGAATTAGGCCCTATATACTGCTGTCAGTAAGGCAGGGATCTGCTGCTGCCAGTGAGGCAGGGATCTGCTGCTGCCAGTGAGGCAGGGATCTGCTGCTGCCAGTGAGGCAGGGATCTGCTGCTGCCAGTGAGGCAGGGATCTGCTGCTGCCAGTGAAGCAGGGATGTGCTGCTGTCAGCAAGGCAGTGATCTGCTGCCCACTATCTCCCTATCACCCCTGCCTGAGTCACACACTTTCCCTGTCACCCCTGCCCCAGTTACCCACTATCTCCCAGTCACCGCTGCCTCAGTTAACCACTATACCTGCGACCCCTGCCTCAGTCACCCACTATACCAGTCACCCCTGCTTTAGTCACCCACTATACCAGTCACCCCTGCTTTAGTCACCCACTATCTCTGTCACCCCTGCCTCAGTCACCCACTATCCCTGTCACCCCTGCCTCAGTCTCCTACTGTCCCTGTCACCCCTGCCACAGTCATCCACTATATCCCTATCACCCCTGCCTTAGTCACTGACTATCTCCCAGTCACCCCGGCCTCAGTCACCCACTATCTCCCACTCATACATGCTTCAGTCACCCACTATCTCCCAGTCATCCCTGCCTCAGTCACCTACTGACACCAGTGCAGACATTTCTGCTGCGGCCTCTCCACTCTCCAGCGTGAACATCCTGACGACTGAGGAAATCCGCTTCCCAGTTGAGGACTCCGGGAATGAACACTGCCGATATTGCTGGCAGATGACGTTCTACCCAACTGAGGATTTTTGATACTTCCAGCTTTGCTATGCAATTTCGAGTGCCGCCTTGATGATTTGTGTACACTACCGTGGTGGCGTTGTCCGATTGTATTTGAACAGGCCTGTTCTGTACTAGAGGCAGGGCCAGTGTCAATGAATTGAACACTGCCTGCAATTCCAGAATGTTTATCGGGAGGAGAGATTCCTCCCTGGTCCACCGATGGTGAAGGGTCGTCATCACGGCCATGACCTTGGTGAATTTCCGAGGTGCCGTGGCCAAACCAGAAGGCAGGACCTGAAATCCAAAAACTAACCAGGCACAGCACTGCTTAGCTTCCAACATCAGATGAGATTGGACATATCCAGTGTGATGCGGCTGTATTTGATTTTTGCTGTTTCTAACTTCTACTTCTAACTACTGGTACATCAATGAATAAGTTTCAAAATAGAATGCATCAAGAGAACGGTGTTGGTAGTATAAAACTACCTACAGCACCTGGTATTCCCAGGTGGTCTCACATCCAAGAACAAACCAGGCCTAAAATCAGGCGATATTGGGCATATACAGTGTGGTGTGGCTGTAGATGAGCTTAGTGGTTTCTGTTAGAGTTCTTCTACGTCAAACTACTCGTACATAAATGAGTAAGCGGACGATTTATTAAACCTGGTGAAATGATAATTTGCATGGTGATAAAGTACCAGCCAATCAGCTCCTAATTGCCATGTCACAGGCTGGGTTTGAAAAATGACAGTTAGGAGCTGACTGGCTGGTACTTTATCACCTTGCACTTTATCAGTTCACCAGGCTTAATAGATCTGCCCCAATGTTTCAAAATGGAATGCATCAAGAGAACGGTGTTAGTATTGTAAAAATACACACAGCTCCTGGTATTTCCTGGTGGTCTCCCATCCAAGTACTAAAACCAGGACCAACACTGCTCAGCTTCCATGATCAGGAGAGATTGGGCAAATCCAGTGTGCTGTGGCTGTAGATGAGCTGGTGGTTTTTATTACAGCTCTTCTACTTCTAACTTCTGGTACATAAAAGAATACATGTAAAAATTAAATGTACCAAGAAAATGGTGTTGGTAGTTTAAAAACACCTAAAGAATCTGATACTACCAAGCAGTCTCCCATCCATGTATTAACAAAGTCCAATACTGCTTTGCTTCAAAAATCAAATGAGATTGGGCATATCCAGTGTGGTGTGGCTTTAGATAAGCTTTGTGGTTTCTGTTAGAGCTCTTCTACTTCTAACTACTGGTACATTAATGAATATGTATAAGGTTGTAGTTTATCCAATATGCCTTTACTACCTTACCTTTCAACCCCCCCTCCCTCCCCTCTTCTCCTTATAGCTTCCTTAGTTCTCTCCTCCTCATGTGTGCGTTATTTGTTTTCTCATACGTCCTAGATGATGCTGGGGTCACATTAAGAACCATGTGGTATAGACGGGATCTGCAGGAGACATGGGCACTTTAAGACTTTCAAAGGGTGTGAACTGTCTCCTCCCTCTATGCCCCTCCTCCAGACTCCAGTTTTAGTATTGTGCGCAGTGATACTGGATGCACTACAGGGGAGCTCTACTGAGTTTCTCTGAAAAGACTTGTTTGTTTTTTTTATTTTCAGGGAGGCTGCTGGCAACAGTCTCCCTGCTTCGTGGGACTTAGGGGAGAGAAGTATGACCAACTTCTAGTGAGTTCAATGGCTCTGCTTCAGGCTGACAGGACACCATTAGCTCCTGAGGGTGCTGATCGCTGGGTACGCCTAGATGCACACTCCCGCAGCCTGCCGTCACCCCCTTACAGAGTCAGAAGACAGGTGAGTAGCAGAAGAACAGAAGACTTCTTCTCCAGTGATGGCATTCTGAGGTACCGAGCAGCGAGCGGAACGCTGCGCGTCATGCTCCCACACAAACACAGGCACTGCAGGGTGCAGGGCACGGGGGGGGGCACCCTGGGCAGCATAAATTCCTCACAAAAGGCTGGAAAAAGTGGACATTAGTGCCTGGGCACTGTCCTTACCCCGCTAGCGTAATTAATTATTTCTGAGCGGGACAGATACGCGCCATTACAGTAGCGGGGCTTCTTCCTCACCTCACCAGAACATCTTTAGAGCATTACAAGTCTATCACTATAGAGTTTATTATTTCCCAGACTGTGTACTTTTGGCGCTGGATTGTGAGCTGAAAAATCCTCTGTGTCCCTCTGACAGATTTACTGACGGTCTGTCCCCCATAAGCCGATGTGTCTGTGGGTACTTGGTACATGTGTGTCAACATGTCGGTGGCTGAATGTTTTTCCCAAGAGGAAACTATATTAGGAATGCAGACATATGATGGTGGCCCTGTTGACACCACCAATAACTGACTGGGTAAAAGTTTCAGTAATATCAGAGTAAGGTTGGATAAATCTGTGTCCCAGACACAGACGTAGAGAATAGATGTGATGTTCATGGCTATGTTTCTTTTCCCTCAGGCCCCGCGGGGTCGCAAAAATGTTATTTTGCCCAGTTACTACACACTGATACTGACACGGATACTGATTCCTATGTCGACCATAATGTTTCCTGATTAGATCCAATATTGGCAAGGAGCATTCAGTACATGATTGTGGATATTAAGGACATATTAAAATCACTGAAGACCCTGCTGTTCCTGACAAAGGGGTCTATATGTATGTATATATAGATATATAATGAAAGCTGATGTAACGTTCCTCCATCTCTGTTTGAGAAAGTCTGGGCCAGCTCGACAAGATGGTTTCAAATCCCCAAAAGAATTCTGGTTGTTTATTTATTTCCCGCCGCGGACAGAATAAAGTGGGAGTCACCCCCTGTTCTGCACGGGGCCCTGTCACAAATCCAGCGGATCGTATGCAGGAAGCTACATTATTTCTAGTTATGTAACCAAGGGTACATTACTTAGACCTGCCATTACATGTGCATGGGTGAGTAGTAGTATTCAAGAATTGGTCGAATACCTTGTCATCCGATATAGATACCTTGGAGAGATGGGATACTCCTTACGTTGTATCATATCAAGGACACTGCAGCATACTTACGTGAGACTGCAAGGGATATAGGACTCTTGAGTTCACGGGCCAATTTCATGGCAGTCTCGGATAGGAGGGCATTGTGGATTCACCAAGAGAATGCTGATGCTGACTCCAAGAAGAAAGGGAGTCTCTTCCCTATGAAGGTGAAGCGTTGTTTGGTGACTGCCTAGTTAATTTGATCTCGGCAGCTCCCGCAGGTAAGTCAACCTTCTTGCCCTATGTTCCCTCCCAACGGATGAAGACGCATCATTATCTGATGCAGTCATTTCGGCCCAATAGATATGCAAGAAGTTAAGATTCCCCTTTCTTTGCAGGTAGAGGAAGGAGAAGAGGGAAGAGGTCTGCATCCTCTTCAAGATCGCAGGAGCAGAGATCATCCTCTGCTTCTGCCAAATCCACCGCATGACGCTGGGGCTCTCTTGCAGGAGCCCGCACCAGTGGGGGCACGTCTAAAACTCTTCAGTCAGTTCTGGATTCATTCGGACATGGACTTGTGTGTTTTACAAATAGTGTCCCAAGGGTACAAACTGGGGTTTCAAGACGTTCCCCCTCACCGATTGTTCAAATCGGCTTTAGTCAGCAGGGAGAAGGTTTTTATTCAAGCCTCTTCGTGGTCCCTAAGCCGGACAGCTCAGTCAGACCAATCTGAAATCCCTCAATTTCTACCTAAGGAAATTAAATTTCAAGATGGAATCTCTCAGTGCAGTGATCTCCAGTCCGGAGGAAGGAGATTTCATGGTTTTGGTAGACATAAAGGATGCCTACTTACATGTTCCCATTTAGCCTCTGCATCAAGCTACCTGAGGTTTGCAATTCAGTATTGTCATTACCAATTTCAGACATTGCCGTTTGGTCTGTCCATGGCTCCGAGGAGTTTTACCAGGGTGATCGCAAGCAAGGAGTAACAATTATCCCGTACTTGGATGATCTTTTGATAAAGGCGAAATCCAGGGACCAGTTAGTGCAAAACATTGCACTCTCCCTGACAGTTCTTCAACAACATTGTTGGCTCCTAAACTTGCCAAAATCGCAGTTGGTCCCAATGACGCGGTTGTTGTTTTTGGGAGTGATACTGGACACAGAAGAGGTTTTCTTCCAGTGGAAAGGCTCTGGAGATCCAGAGTCTGGTCAAACAAATTCTGAAACCAGCAAGAGTGTTAATCCATCAATGCATTTGGTTGCTGGGTAAGATGGTTGCGGCCTACGAGCCCATTCAGTTTGGCTGGTTCCATGCCAGAGTGTTCCAGTTGGACCTGTTGGACAAGTGGTCCGGATCCCACCTACACACGCACCGGAGGATAATCCTGTCTTCCAAGACCAGAATCTCACTCCATTGGTGGCTGCACAGTTCTCACCTCCTAGAGGGGCGATGGTTCGGGATCCAGGACTTGATCCTAGGGACCATGGATGCAACCCTCCGAGGCTGGGGAGCAGTCACACAGGGGGAAAACGTCCAAGGAAGATGGTCAAGTCGGGAAAGTTGTCTCCACATAAATGTTCTGGAGTTAAGGGCCATTTAATAACTGCAGACACAGTACGCACTGGGACGGGTGCCCAGCATCCTCTACGGACTAAGAGAAAAGGATTTACCGGTAGGTATTAAAATCCTATTTTCTCTAACGTCCTAGAGGATGCTGGGGACTCCGTAAGGACCATGGGGATAGACGGCTCCGCAGGAGACATGGGCACTTTAAGAAAGACTTTAGTTCTGGGTGTGCACTGGCTCCTCCCTCTGTGCCCCTCCTCCATACCTCAGTTTGATACTGTGCCCAGTGGAGACTGGGTGCTTTTCAGGAGCTCTCCTGAGCTTTCTGACAGAAAGTATTTTGTTAGGTTTTTAATTTTCAGGGAGCACTGCTGGCAACAGACTCCCTGCATCGAGGGACTGAGGGGAGAGAAGCAGCCCTACTCTCCGAGTTGCAAGGTCCTGCTTCTTAAGCTACTGGACATCATTAGCTCCAAAGGGATTAGCTCCAAAGGGATTGGTACGCAGGATCTCACCCTCGCCGTCCGTCCCAGAGCCGCGCCGCCGTCCCCCTCGCAGAGCCGGAAGATAGAAGCCGGGTGAGTATGAGAAGAAAAGAAGACTTCAGAGGCGGCAGAGGACTTCATGATCTTCATTGAGGTAACGCACAGCACTGCAGCTGTGCGCCATTGCTCCCATACACCTCACATACTCCGGTCACTGTAAGGGTGCAGGGCGCAGGGGGGGCGCCCTGGGCTGCAATATAAACCTCCTTTTTGGCAGAAATATAACATATATACAGCTGGGCACTGTATATATGTATGAGCCCCCGCCAATTGTACAGTTTAAGCGGGACAGAAGCCCGCCGCCGAGGGGGCGGGGCTTCTCCCTCAGCACTCACCAGCGCCATTTTTTCTCCACAGCACCGCTGAGAGGAAGCTCCCCAGACTCTCCCCTGCTTATACCACGGTAGACAAGAGGGTTGAAAAGAGAGGGGGGGGGCACATAATTTGGCGCAAATTACATACAGCAGCGCTACTGTGCAAACATTAAGTTACTGTGCTATTCCTGGGTTATATAGCGCTGGGGTATGTGCTGGCATACTCTGTCTCTCCAAAGGGCAGAGCCGGCCATAGGCAAACTAGGCAATTGCCTAGGGCATTTGATATGCCTAGGGGCATCAGCAACTTCTGCTGATTAACATGATATGCGGCATGCCTATATTCTATGTGTAGCATTTCATATGCAGATACAGCCACAGTCTCACACAGTATATAGGCGTGCTGCATATCATTTTAATCAGCAGAAGCTGCGTGTGCATCCTAACAACATAGCAATGCAAATAAGATGCATTTTAATAAAAAAAAGGTGCCCCAACGTTAGCATTGAGGCAAGATTTATGAGGACACATCTGTATCCAAGCAGAGGCAGAGGTCACAGTGTTAGTGGCAGTGTGAGTGCTGTGTGCATGTGAGTGGGTTGATTGTGCAGTAGTGTTCGGAATATGAGTAAGGAGCATTATGTGTGTCATGTAAAAATGCATTAATAATGTGCAACATATGTGTAAGGGGCACTATGTGTGTCATTATGTGTATAAGGGCATTAATAATGTGCGGCATATGTGTAAGGGACATTGGTGGTCATTCCGAGTTGTTCGCTCGGTAATTTTCTTCGCATCGCAGCGATTTTCCGCTAATTGCGCATGCGCAAGGGTGGTCATTCCGAGTTGTTCGCTCTGTAATTTTCTTCGCATCGCAGCGATTTTCCGCTAATTGCGCATGCGCAATGTTCGCTCTGCGACTGCGCAAAGTAAATTTGCTATGCAGTTAGGTATTTTACTCACGGCATTACGAGGTTTTTTCTTTGTTCTGCTGATCGTAGTGTGATTGACAGGAAGTGGGTGTTTCTGGGCGGAAACTGGCCGTTTTATGGGTGTGTGTGAAAAAACGCTGCCGTTTCTGGGTAAAACGCGGGAGTGTCTGAAGAAACGGGGGAGTGTCTGGGCGAACGCTGGGTGTGTTTGTGACGTCAAACCAGGAACGAAACTGACTGAACTGATCGCAGTTGTCGAGTAAGTCTGGAGCTACTCAGAAACTGCTGAGAAGTGTCTATTCGCAATTCTGCTAATCTTTCGTTCGCAATTTTGATAAGCTAAGATTCACTCCCAGTAGGCGGCGGCTTAGCGTGTGCAATGCTGCTAAAAGCAGCTTGCGAGCTAACAACTCGGAATGAGGGCCATTATGTGTAAAAGGGCATTAATAAAGGTTGTCATAATGTGTAAGACGCATTATGTTTATAAGGACATTAATGATGTGTCTCATATGTGTAAGGGGCATTACTGTGTGGAATTATGTGTATAAATGCATTACTAATGTGTGGCATTATGTGTATAAGGTGCTCTAATATGTAGCGTTGCGTATAGAAAGGGCATTTACTGTGTCGTCTAATGTGAATAAAGAGCAATAGGGTGTGGTGTAATGTAAATAAGGAGCAATTCAGTGTGATGTAATGTGAATAAGGCGCACTACTGTGAGAAGTAACGTTTATAAGGTAAAGTGATACTACTGTGGGATGTAATGTGAATTATGGACACTATCGCGTGATCAAATGTGAATAAAATTGCAGTACTGTGTGGCGGAATTTTAATTGGGGGTACTATTGTGTGGACATGCCCATTGCCAGCAAAAACACACCCCTTTTTGGACTGTGCGCCAAATGTGCGAACTGTTCCTGTTTAAAATATAGGGGGTACAAACACCAAAATAAGTACTGTTATGGGTGAGGGTTGATGGTGCTGGGAAAGAGGTGCAAGGTCAGAGGCGGAACCAGCGGTGGTGCTAGGGGGCACCAGGCAAAATCTTGCCTAGGACATCATATTGGTTAGGGCCAGCTCTGCCAAAGGGCCTTGTGGGGGAAATGTCTTCAGTAAAAGCATTCCCTGTGTGTGTGGTGTGTCGGTACGCGTGTGTCGACATGTCTGAGGAAGAAGGCTATATTAGAGAGGAGCGGGAGCAAACGAATGTGGTGTCTCCGCCGACACCTGATTGGATGGATATGTGGAATGTTTTAAATGCTAGTGTAAACTCATTGCACAAAAGATTAGACAAGGCTGAAGCTTTGGGACAGTCAGGGTCTCAACCCATGCATGATCCTATGTCGCAGGGACTGTCAGGGTCTCATAAGTGCCCACTATCCAGATTGTTGACACAGATACCGACACGGATTCTGACTCCAGTGTCGATTACGATGATGCAAAGTTACAGCTAAAATTGGCAAAATACATTTGATATATGATTATGGCAATAAAAGATGTTTTGCACATCACAGAGGAGCCCCCTATCCCTGACAAGAGGGTACATATGTACAAGGGAAAGAAGAATGAGGTAACCTTTTCCCCTCACACGAGCTGAACGAGTTATGTGAAAAAGCTTGGGAATCTCCTGCAGATTTCCAAAAGGATTCTTATGGCGTATCCTTTCCCATCAACGGATAGGTAACGATGGGAATCCTCCCCTTGGGTGGACAAAGCATTAACACGCTTATCCAAGAAGTTAGCCCTCCCATCCCAGGATACGGCTACCCTCAAAGAGTCTGCTGACCGCAAACAGGAGATTACCCTGAAGTCCATTTATACACATTCAGGTACCTTACTCAGACCGGCAATTGCGTCGGCCTGGGTGTGTATGTGTAGTGCTGTAGCGGCATGGACGGATACCCTAGATAAGGATACTATTTTATTGCCCCTGAGGCATATAAGAGATGCTGTCCTATATATGTGTGTATGCAAACTACAGGTGGTGCTGCATGGCTCACACCCTTTTACTTGTCTTGTAGAGCAACTCTGGAGCTGTTACTGGGTCCAGCTGCTGCAAATAATCAGCTTGAATGCTTCAGGGGCTGGGGCATGGCCAACATGAGCCCCACACTGATGGGGGTGTATAAAGCGATCTAGGGGTCATCCAAGCGCAACCCCACAAAGGCCGCCATGCCCTGCGTGACCATTTTCTCTTTTCATATGCAGACGAGGGTTGCAGCCAACTATACCCATTGCTTGGATGACATCACCATATGCGAATCCATCTGCTGCAGGCCTTCCCCCAGGAATGCTTGCACTAGTTGTTGCATTTGGTTTGTTGTTTGGGGGGTGCTTCAGTATTAGGCAGCCTTCTGCCCTCACACATTCGTCTGAAAATGTGTTCTCCCTGCAGTTGTTGTCCCCAGATGAGAGTTCCCTTGTGCTGCCTCAGTTGAATCTCCTTTACTTGACGGAGGTGTGCCTGAGCAGCGGCCCTCCCCAGCCCTATCTCAAATCATACTTATTTTGCTTAGGTGATACCATGGTCATGAAGATTGTTTTCCCAGGGTGAGGTTCATTCATTGCATTCTGGGTATGCTGACCTCTGTGATTTCCCCAAATGTGGGAATCTCGACTGCATAATTTGTGGTAGGGGGGGGGGGACTGCATTTGTGCTTTCCCCTGGTTGGGTCTGGTATAATTTAGATCTCATTGTCTCAGGTCTCTCTCCAGCCTAGTTTGCTGTCTGTTTCCACTTCTCTTTTCTTGAGCCCCTCCCTTCTATGCCCTTGCGCACTATCCTGACTTCTCCCGTCTGCTTACTTTGTGCCTTCCAACGCACAATGCGAACTACAGGTGGTGTTGCAGGGCCCACACCCTTTTATTTGCCTTACAGAGCAGCTCTGGAGCTGTTACAGTGCCCAGCTGCTGCAAGAAATCAGCTTGAATGCTTCATGGGCTGGGGCATGGCCAACATGAGCCCCACACCAAAGGAGGGTGGGGGGTGTTCAATGCGAACTAGGGGTCATCCAAGCGCCCCTTTTCTCTTTTCATATGCAGATGAGGGTTCCAGCCAACTTTGGCCCACTGCTTGGATGACATCACCGTATGCAAATCCGTCTGCTGCAGACCTTTCCCCAGGAATGCTTGTACTAGTTGTTGCATATGGTTTGATGTTTGAGGGTGCTTCAGTATTAGGCAGCCTTCCGCCCTCTCATTTTCATCTGAAAAGATGTGGTCTCCCTGCAGTTGTTGTCCCCAGACAAGAGTTCCCTTGTTCTTCCTCAGTTGAATCTCCTTAACTTGACGGGGGTGTGCTCGAGCAGCCGCCCTCCACAGCCCTATCCCAACACATGCTTTTCTTGCGTATGAGATCTCTTGATCATGAAGATAGTTCTCACAGGGTGAGGTTCATCCATTACATTTTAAAGTAGGAAGGTACAAATTACATATTCAAATTACATATATGTGCTGGATTCAAATGTTTTCCCCCCTTCCTTTCTCAATTGTGCCCATCAGCAGCTATTCTAATGTTGCTGCCAATGGGTGTGACACATTAATTTCTTCTGTGGGGTACACTGGACTCCACAAGGATTCACATTGGGGTGTAGAGTAGGATCTTGATCTGAGGCACCAACAGGCTCAAAGCTTTTGACTGTTCCCAAGATGCTCAGCGCCCCCTGCTCTATAACCTCGCTTCCATGAACAGGGAGCTCAGTTTGTAGTTGGTGCCTTCAGTAGCAGGCCACTTAACAGGGGGCTGCCTCAGGCAGCCTATTCTTAGCTATTAATTTTGACAAGAAAAGAAGAACTTTTTTTATAAGAATCTACAAGGGCTGCAGCAGGCTAGGTCTAATAGACATCTTTACTGCAGCTCCATCACTCCCAGCGGCGCAGTATACTCCCGTGCCCTGGTTGCTGGGTCACTGCAGCGGAGGCTCCGGTTTCTTCCTAAGGTCAGTCACACACACACCACCCTCCGGGATCACGAGGCCGCTGATGAAAGGGAGGTAAGGGACTTCTGTGCCCACACTATACCATGATCCAGCGTGGCTGTAGGGGGTGGGCCATGTGCGCACTGGCGTGGACACTGATTACTGGGCAGCCGCTCCACTAGCCACCAGGGACAGTTAAGGAGCACAGCTCTGGGGGGGTTTTCTCTTATATTAACCCCATTTTGTACTACCCGCAGTGCATTGTGATAGGTAATAGAGCCTGATTCAGGTTGGATTGCAATCGCAATAAGCAATCCAACTGCAAAAATTGCTAAGAGCATACGCATGCGCCTGCATTTTCTGCGGCACCCCGCAGATAATGCGATCGCTTCTGACTGTCAATCGGTGCTGGGGGGGGGGGTCAGCAACAATCCATTTCCAAGTCGGAGATGGAGCGGTGCATGGGCAGGGCTACAAAATGGGGTCGGCAACGGAGAAACAGGAGGCGTGGTCAGAGCTGCTGCATGACATCACATGCAGCAGCTGCGATCACAAAAATGGTGGCGGCTTCCTGCGCACACATACAGTCTGCACCAACAGGAGGCTAACCCATTTTTTATGATCACGCTGAGCTACACTGAGACTGCAATTTCAGCGTGGTCAAGAAGGGAGGCGGCATGCTGGGTGGCCCCAGCATGCGAACCAAAGGATTGCAAATTCTGTTACTTAGCAGAATTTGCAATCCTTACTGAATTAGGCCCATTGATTACAAAATGTATTTGTAAATATTTGAAGTTTTTCTTCAGGGACTAACACAAAAGATGCTTGGGGCTACTAACACATGGGTAAGCCACGTAAAGCTTCCCATGGGTCAGTGGCATCACAACGGGGTTGCGGCCCACACCCGAGTGTCACCCGCCAAGGGGGGTGACACCAAAGTGCCGGCTCCTCTTCAGTGACAGAATATGGGTGTTTCACTGTAACATTACGTGCAACACCCAGTTTCTGTCACTGTGCAGGAGCCAGCACCACTCACACACTAGTCCCCGGGTGCAGCACTCAACCCCCGGGATACCCGGAGCAACAAAATGGAGATTCAGGAAAACAGGCCACACCCCTACCTATGAGACCATGCCTCGTTTTTACCATTGCGCTGCTTATCTGCGCGCACTGCATTACAATCTCCCTCGCTGCCTCTCTGGGTGTCACCAATGATAGTGACACCTTTGCCATGCTTGTAGCAGCTGGTCCTAAGATCTACACCTCCAGCCCTGAGTGTTTGCCCTTGTGACTTGTTGATCATCATAGCGAAGCAGATTCTTACAGAAAACTGCAGGGGCTTAGATTTAAAAGAAAAACATTGACGAACCCATCATTTCAGCAACAGGGTCTGCCACACGGCTGACTGAAATGACTGGTTGGTTTGGGCCCCCACCAAAAAAGAAGCAATCAATCTCTCCTTGCACAAACTGGCTCTACAGAGGCAAGATGTCCACCTCATCATCCTCCGATTCCTCACCCCTTTCACTGTGTACATCGCCCCCCTCACATATTATTAATTCGTCCCCACTGGAATCCACCATCTCAGATCCCTGTGTACTTTCTGGAGGCAATTGCTGGTAAATGTCTCCACGGAGGAATTGATTATAATTCATTTTGATGATCATCATCTTCTCCACATTTTCTGGAAGTAACCTCGTACGCCGATTGCTGACAAGATGAGCGGCTGCACTAAACACTCTTTTGGAGTACACACTGGAGGGAGGGCAACTTAGGTAGAATAAAGCCAGTTTGTGCAAGGGCCTCCAAATTGCCTCTTTTTCCTGCCAGTATACATACGGACTGTCTGACGTGCCTACCTGGATGCGGTCACTCATATAATCCTCCACCATTCTTTCAAAGGTGACAGAATCATATGTAGTGACAGTAGACGACATGTCAGTAATCGTTGCCAGGTCCTTCAGTCCGGACCAGATGTCAGCACTCACTCCAAACTGTCCTGCATCACCGCCAGCGGGTGGGCTCGGAATTCTTAGCCTTTTCCTTGCACCCCCAGTTGCGGGAGAATGTGAAGGAGGAGCTGTTGATGGGTCACGTTCCGCTTGACTTGACAATTTTCTCACCAGCAGGTCTTTGAACCTCTGCAGACTTGTGTCTGCCGGAAAGAGAGATACAATGTAGGTTTTAAATCTAGGATCGAGCACGGTGGCCAAAATGTATTGCTCTGATTTCAACAGATTGAATCCTGGTTAAGCGAATTAAGGGCTCCATCCACAAGTCCCACATGCCTAGCGGAATCGCTCTGTTTTAGCTCCTCCTTCAATGTCTCCAGCTTCTTCTGCAAAAGCCTGATGAGGGGAATGACCTGACTCAGGCTGGCAGTGTCTGAACTGACTTCACGTGTGGCAAGTTCAAAGGGTTACAGAACCTTACACAACGTTGAAATCATTCTCCACTGCGCTTGAGTCAGGTGCATTCCCCCTCCTTTGTCTATATCGTGGGTAGATGTATAGGCTTGAATGGCCTTTTGCTGCTCCTCCATCCTCTGAAGCATATAGAGGGTTGAATTCCACCTCGTTACCACCTTTTGCTTCAGAGGATGGCAGGGCAGGTGCATGAATGTTTGGTGGTGCTCCAGTCTTCGGCACGCGGTGGCTGAATGCAGAAAGTAGCCCGCAATTCTTCGGGCCACCGACAGCATCTCTTGCACGCCCCTGTCGTTTTTTTTAAATAATTCTGCACCACCAAATTCAATGTATGTGCAAAACATGGGACGTGCTGGAATTTGCCCAGATGTAATGCACGCACAATATTGGTGGCATTGTCCGATGTCACAAATCCCCAGGAGAGTCCAATTGGGGTAAGCCATTCTGCGATGATGTTCCTCAGTTTCCATAAGAGGTTGTCAGCTGTGTGCCTCTTATGGAATGCGGTGATACAAAGCGTAGTCTGCCTAGGAACGAGTTGGCATTTGCGAGATGCTGCTACTGGTGCCGCCGCTGCTGTTCTTGCTGCGGGAGGCAATACATCTACCCAGTGGGCTGTCACAGTCATATAGTCCTGAGTCTGCCCTGCTCCACTTAACCACGGACATGTGGACTAGTGGACCTTGGGTACAACTGCATTTTTTAGGACACTGGTGACTCTTTTTCTGAGGTCTGTGTACATTTTCGGTATCGCCTGCCTAGAGAAATGGAACCTAGATGGCATTTGGTACAGGGGACACAGTACCTCAATCAAGTCTCTAGTTGCCTCTGAATTAACGATTGATACCGGAACCACGTTTCTCACCACCCAGGCTGACAAGACCTGAGTTATCCGCTTTGCAGCAGGATGACTGCTGTGATATTTCATCTTCCTCGCAAAGGACTGTTGGACAGTCAATTGCCTACTGGAAGTAGTACAAGTGGTCTTCCGACTTCCCCTCTGGGATGACGATCGACTCCCAGCAGCAACAACAGCAGCGCCAGCAGCAGTAGGCGTTACACTCAAGGATGCATCGGAGGAATCCCAGGCAGGAGAGGACTCGTCAGACTTGCCAGTGACATGGCCTGCAGGACTATTGGCTTTCCTGTCTAAGGAGGAAATTGACACTGAGGGAGTTGGTGGTGTGGTTTGCAGGAGCTTGGTTACAAGAGGAAGGGATTTAGTGGTCAGTGGACTGCTTCCGCTGTCATCCAAAGTTTTTGAACTTGTCACTGACTTATGATTAATGCGCTGCAGGTGACGTATAAGGGAGGATGTTCTGAGGTGGTTAACGTCCTTACCCCTACTTATTACAGCTTGACAAAGGCAACACACGGCTTGACACCTGTTGTCCGCATTTGTGTACAGGATGCATACCTTCATGTCCCCATTTATCCATCTCATCAGGCGTACCTCAGATTTGCGGTACAGGACTGTCATTGCCAATTTCAGACGTTGCTGTTTGGTCTCTCCACGGCCCAGAGAATTTTCACTAAGGTAATGGCGGAAATGATGGTTCTCCTGCGTAAGCAAGGTGTCACAATTATCCCGTACTTGAGCGATCTCATAAAAGCGAGATCAAGAGAGCAGTTGCTGAACAGCGTATCACTTTCACTGAAAGTGTTACAGCAACACGGCTGGATTTTCAATATCCCAAAGTCGCAGTTGGTTTCTACGACTCGTCTGTCTTTCTTGGGCATGATTCTGGACACAGACCAGAAGAGAGTTTATCTCCCGATAGGAAAGGCCCAGGAACTCATGACTCTGGTCAGGAACCTATTGAAACCAAAACTTGTGTCAGTGCATCACTGCACTCGAGTCCTGGGAAAGATGGTGGCACCATACGAAGCCATTCCATTCGGCAGGTTCCATGCGAGGACTTTCCAATGGGACCTACTGGACAAGTGGTCTGGGTCACATTTGCAGATGCATTGGTTGATCACCCTGTCCCCCAGGGTCAGGGTATCACTCCTGTGGTGGCTGCAGAGTGCTCACCTTCTCGAGTGACGCAGATTCGGCATTCAGGACTGGATCCTGGTGACCACAGAGGCAAGCCTCCAAGGTTGGGGAGCAGTCACACAGGGAAGAAATATCCAAGGTCTTTGGTCAAGTCAAGAGACTTGTCTTCACATCAACATCCTGAAACTAGGGGCCATATACAATGCCCTACGTCAAGCGGAGACCTTACTTCGCGACCAACCGGTTCTGATCCAGTCAGACAACGTCACCGCAGTGGCTCATGTAAACCGCCAAGGCGGCACAAGGAGCAGAGTGGCGATGGCACAAGCCACCAGAATTCTTCGCTGGGTGGAGAATCACGCAAGCGCACTGTCAGCAGTGTTCATTCTGGGAGTGGACAACTGGGAAGCAGACTTCCTCAGCAGACACGACCTACATCCGGGAGAGTGGGGACTTCATCAGGAAGTCTTTGCACAGATTACAAGTCGGTGGGAACTGCCACAGATAGACATGATGGCGTCCCGGCTCAACAAAAAGCTACAGAGGTATTGCGCAAGGTCAAGAGACCCTCAGGCAGTAGCTGTAGACACCCTAGTGACACTGTAAGTGTTTCGGCCGGTCTATGTATTTCCTCCTCTTCCTCTCATACCCAAGGTGTTAAGGATAATAAGACAAAGAGGAGTGAGAACAATCCTCATTGTTCCAGATTGGCCACGAAGGACCTGGTATCCGGATCTGCAGGAAATGCTCACAGAAGATCCGTGGCCTCTTCCTCTAAGACAGGACCTGTTGCATCAGGGGCCCTGTCTGTTCCAAGACTTACCGCGGCTGCGTTTGACGGCATGGCGGTTGAATGCCGGATCCTAGCAGTGAAAGGCATTCCAGTTGAGGTCATCCCTACGCTGATAAAGGCTAGGAAGGATGTAACGTCAAAACATTACACCGTATATGGCGAAAGTATGTTTCTTGGTGTGAGGCCAGGAATGCTCCTACGTAAGAATTCCATCTGGGCCGTTTCCTTCACTTCCTACAAACTGGAGTGAATTTGGGCCTAAAATTAGGCTCTATTAAGGTCCAGATTTCGGCCTTATCCATTTTCTTTCAAAAAGAATTGGTTTCTCTTCCAGAAGTTCAGACTTTTGTAAAAGGAGTGCTGCATATTCAGCCTCCTTTTGTGCCTCCGGTGGCACCTTGGGACCTTAACGTGGTGTTAAGTTTTCTAAAATCACACTGGTTTGAACCACTTAAAACGGTGGAGTTAAAATATCTCACATGGAAGGTGGTCATGTTATTAGCCTTGTCTTCGGCTAGGCGAGTGTCGGAATTAGCGGCTTTGTCACATAAAAGACCATATTTGGTGTACCATGTGGATAGAGCGGAATTGCGGACCCGTCCTCAATTCCTACCAAAAGTGGTCTCATCTTTTCATATGAACCAACCTATTGTGGTGCCTTTGGCTACGCGTGACTTGGAGGATTCCGAGTTACTTGATGTGGTCAGGGCTTTGAAAATTTACGTGGCCAGGACGGCTAGAGTCAGGAAAACTGAAGCGCTGTTTGTCCTGTATGCAACCAACAAGATTGGTGCCCCTGCTTCAAAGCAGGCTATTGCTCGCTGGATTTGTAACACGATTCAGCAAGCGCGTTCTATGGCTGGATTGCAGTTACCGAAATCGGTCTAGGCCCATTCCACGAGGAAAGTGGGCTCTTCTTGGGCGGCTGCCCGAGGGGTCTCGGCACTACAGCTGTGTCGAGCTGCTACTTGGTAAGGTTCAAACACCTTTTCAAAATACTATAAGTTTGATACCCTGGCTGAGGAGGAACTCATGTTTGCTCAATCGGTGCTGCAGAGTCATCCGCACTCTCCCGCCCGTTTTGGAGCTTTGGTATAATCCCCATGGTCCTTACGGAGTCCCCAGCATCCTCTAGGACGTAAGAGAAAATAAGATTTTAAACCTACCGGTAAATCTTTTTCTCGTAGTCCGTAGAGGATGCTGGGCGACCGTCCCAAGTGCGGACTACTTCTGCAATACTTGTATATAGTTATTGCTTCAATAAGGGTTATGTTAGAGTTGCATCGGTCCTGCACTGATGCTACAGTATGTTGTTTTTTCGTACTCATAACTGGGTAGTTTATCACAAGTTATACGGTGTGATTGGTGTGGCTGGTATGAATCTTGCCCTGGATTAACAAAATCCTTTCCTCATACTGTCAGTCTCCTCTGGGCACAGTTTCTCTAACTGTGGCATAGAGGGGCATAGAGGGAGGAGCCAGTGCACACCCAGAACTAAAGTCTTTCTTAAAGTGCCCATGTCTCCTGCGGAGCCCGTCTATCCCCATGGTCCTTACGGAGTCCCCAGCATCCTCTACGGACTACGAGAAAAAGATTTACCGGTAGGTTTAAAATCTTATTTTCTACTTTATTCTTTTCTATCCTAGTTTATTACGACCAACTTTCATCCAAGGAGTTTGATATTCTACTACCTGCATGCAATTTAAATTGCTTAAATTGTTTATATGGTTGATTTGTCCTTCACAATCCATAATCTGCAACTTGGATGTACTTGTGTCATTGAAAATCTTATAATAAAAATGTTTACATATTGAAAAAAAAAGTTATAAGACATATGCCTACCTACTAAATGGGGTAAAATTAGGGGATTCTGTACTGGAAAAGGACTTAGGTGTCCTCATAGATAGCAAGCTAAGCAGTAGTACCCAAAGTAGGACTGCAGCAAAGAAGGCTAATAAGATATTAGCATGCATAAAACGGGGTATTGATGCTAGGGACGAGAGTATTATACTCCCGTTATATAAATCACTAGTGAGGCCACACCTTGAATACTGTGTACAGTTCTGGGCACCGTACTACAAAAAGGATATCCTGGAGCTTGAAAAGGTACAGAGGAGGGCGACCAAACTAATTAAGGGCATGGAGATGATGGAATACAAGGAAAGGCTTGAAAGACTAGGCATGTTTACATTGGAAAAGCGGAGACTAAGAGGGGATATGATCAACATCTACAAATATATAAGGGGACAATACACAGAGCTTGCGCGGGACCTTTTTCTGGTTAGATCAACACAGAGGACTCGTGGACACTCGCTCAGGTTAGAGGAGAGGAGATTCCGCACAATACAGCGTAAAGGCTTTTTCACGGTAAGGACAATACGTGTTTGGAATTCCCTGCCCGAGGGAGTTGTAATGGCGGAATCTGTCAACACCTTTAAGAATGGGTTAGATAAATTCCTATTGGATAAGGATATCCAGGGGTATGGTGCATAGTCATGCATTATAGTTACTATAAATAGGGATAAAATGCAATGGCTGACAGCAGCATCAGTCAGAAATTTTAGTAAAATCATCATGCATAGGACACCACAAATAGGTTGAACTCGATGGACAATTGTCTTTTTTCAACCTCAGATACTATGTTACTATGTTACTATGTAATATTTGAAGAAACAAAATAAAATAAAGCTATGTATTGGGTTTCACTAACAAGCACATTGGAAGACTTGACTACTGTTAAAAGACATGCATTACATGGTATAGAGCCACAAACCACAATGTAGTAAAATAAAAACAAACTTACATGTGTATCAAACCTATGTGAGGCTTACATTGATAGTGCAAGATCAACACTCTATCAACTGTGCAAACTAGACTGCACATAAATGCCATAAAATTTATCTGAGATTTTAGTAAATAAGGCCCGTTGCTGTCCGGGTCACACAGCCGTCACGGCCCCGCCCCCATACGGTCCGGTCATGTCTGCGTTGTCCTGACTGTGCCCCCAAAATGGCGGCACAACGCCGCTGGCCCGACTCCTCCTGCCCAGTGACCGCCTCTACCTGTCAATCAGGCAGAGGCGCTCACTGGGCAGAGATGCTGATCGCATCTCTGGCATGTGCCAGTGCACTGTGGCACCAGCACACGCACTTCAGACCTGATCTCCTGTTGTGTGAATATGCACAGCAGGGATCAGGTCTTAATTAGGCCCTATATACAGCTGTCAGTAAAGCAGGGATGTGCTGCTGCCAGTGAGGCAGGGATGTTCTGCTGTCAGTGAAGCAGTGATGTGCTGCTGTCAGTGAAGCAGTGATGTGCTGCTGTCAGCGAGGCAGTGATGTGCTGCTGTCAGCGAGGCAGGGATGTGCTGCTATAAGTGAGGCAGGGATGTGCTGCCGTCAATGAGGCAGGGATGTGTTGCTGTCAACGTTGCAGGGATGTGCTGCTGTCAGTGAAGCAGGAATGTGCTGCTGCAGTGAGGCAGAGATATGCTGCCCACTATCTCCCTATCACCCCTGCCTGAGTCGCACACTTTCCCTGTCACCCCTGCCTCAGTTACCCACTATCTCCCAGTCACCGCTGCCTCAGTCAACCACTATACCTGCGACCCCTGCCTCAGTCACCCACTATCCCTGTCACCCCTGCCTCAGTCACCCACTGTCACTCTATCACCCCTGCTTCAGTCACCCACTATCCCTGTCAACCCTGCCTCAGTCTCTTACTGTCCCTGTCACCCCTGCCACAGTCATCCACTATCTCCCTATCATCCCTGCCTTATTCATTTATTATCCCTGTCACCCACTTTCTTCCCATACTTACCCAACCCCTTCCTATCACCCCTCCCTCAGTAACCCACTATCTCCCTGTCACCCCTGCCTAAGTCACCCACTATCACTGTCACCCCTGCATCAGTCACCCACTATCTCCCAGTCACCCCGGCTTCAGTCACCCACTATATCCCACTCATACATGCTTCAGTCACCCACTATCTCCCAGTCATCCCTGCCTCAGTCACCTACTGACACCAGTGCAGATATTTCTGCTGCAGCCTCTCCACTCTCCAGCGTGAACGTCCTGACGACTGAGGAAATCCGCTTCCCAGTTGAGGACTCCGGGAATGAACACTGCCGATATTGCTGGCAGATGACGTTCTACCCAACTGAGGATTTTTTGTATACTTCCAGCTTTGCCATGCAGTTTCGAGTGCCGACTTGATGATTTGTGTACACTACCGTGGTGGCGTTGTCCGATTGTACTTGAACAGGCCTGTTCTGTACTAGAGGCAGGGCCAGTATCAATGAATTGAACACTGGCCGCAATTCCAGAATGTTTATCGGGAGGAGAGATTCCTCCCTGGTCCACCGATGGTGAAGGGTCGTCATCACGGCCATGACCTTGGTGAATTTCCGAGGTGCCGTGGCCAAACCAGAAGGCAGGACCTGAAATCCAAAAACTAACCAGGCACAACACTGCTTAGCTTCCAACATCAGATGAGATTGGACATATCCAGTGTGA
The DNA here is from genome assembly GCF_028390025.1 of Pseudophryne corroboree. NCBI lineage: Eukaryota > Metazoa > Chordata > Amphibia > Anura > Myobatrachidae > Pseudophryne > Pseudophryne corroboree. Next base: position 49,291 of record NW_026970359.1, read on the forward strand.
TGCGGCTGTAGATGATTTTTGCTGTTTCTAACTTCTACATCAATGAATAAGTTTCAAAATAGAATGCATCAAGAGAACGGTGTTGGTAGTATAAAACTACCTACAGCACCTGGTATTCCCAGGTGGTCTCACATCCAAGAACAAACCAGGCCTAAGATCAGGTGATATTGGGCTGTAGATGAGCTTAGTGGTTTCTGTTAGAGTTCTTCTACTTCTAACTACTAGTACATAAATGAATAAGCGGCCGATTTATTAAACCTGGTGGAATGATAATTTGCATGGTGATAAAGTACCAGCCAATCAGCTCCTAATTGCCATGTCACAGGCTGGGTTTGAAAAATGACAGTTAGGAGCTGACTGGCTGGTACTTTATCACCTTGCACTTTATCAGTTCACCAGGCTTAATAGATCTGCCCCAATGTTTCAAAATGGAATGCATCAAGAGAACGGTGTTGGTATTGTAAAAATACACACAGCTCCTGGTATTTCCTGGTGGTCTCCCATCCAAGTACTAAAACCAGGACCAACACTGCTCAGCTTCCATGATCAGGAGAGATTGGGCAAATCCAGTGTGCTGTGGCTGTAGATGAGCTGGTGGTTTCTGTTAGAGCTTTTCTACTTCTAACTTCTGGTACATAAAAGAATACGTGTAAAAATTAAATGTACCAAGAAAAGGGTGTTGGTAGTTTAAAAACACCTAAAGAATCTGATAATACATAGATGGGAGACTGCTTGGTAGTAACAAAGTCCAATACTGCTTTGCTTCAAAGATCAAATGAGATTGGGCATATCCAGTGTGGTGTGGCTTTAGATAAGCTTTGTGGTTTCTGTTAGAGCTCTTCTACTTCTAACTACTGGTACATTAATGAATATGTATAAGGTTGTAGTTTATCCAATATGCCTTTACTACCTTACCTTACCCCCCCCCTCCCCTCCTTATAGCTTCCTTTGTTCTCTCCTCGTGTGTGCGTTATTTGTTTTCTCATACGTCCTAGAGGATGCTGGGATCACATTAAGAACCATGGGGTATAGATGGGATCCGCAGGAGACATGGGCACTTTAAGACTTTCAAAGGGTGTGAACTGTCTCCTCCCTCTATGCCCCTCCTCCAGACTCCAGTTTTAGAATTGTGCCCAGTGAGACTGGATGCACTACAGGGGAGCTCTACTGAGTTTCTCTGAAAAGACTTATGTTAGTTTTTCTTATTTTCAGGGAGGCTGCTGGCAACAGTCTCCCTGCTTCGTGGGACTTAGGGGAGAGAAGTATGACCAACTTCTAGTGAGTTCAATGGCTCTACTTCTGGCAGACAGGACACCATTAGCTCCGGAGGGTGCTGATCGCTGGGTACGCCTAGATGCCCACTCCCGTAGCCTGCCATCACCCCCTTACAGAGCCAGAAGTCAGCAGACAGGCGAGTAGCAGAAGAACAGATGGCATTCTGAGGTACCACGCAGCGAGCGGAATGCTGTGCGCCATGCTCCCACACAAACACAGGCACTGCAGGGTGCAGGGCACGTGGGGGGGCACCCGGGGCAGCATAAATTCCTCACAAAAGGCTGGCAAAAGTGGACATTAGTGCCTGGGCACTGTCCTTACCCCACCAGCGTAATTAATTATTTGTTTCTGAGCGGGACAGAAGCGTGCCATTACAGCGGCGGGGCTTCTTCCTCACCTCACCAGCACATCTATAGAGCGTTACAAGTCTATCACTATAGAGTTTATTATTTCCCAGACTGTGTACTTTTGACGCTGGGTTGTGAGCTGAAAAATCCCATCTGTCCCTCTGACAGATTTACTGTAGGTCTATCCCCCATAAGCCGATGTGTCTGTGGGTACTTGGTACATGTGTGTCAACATGTCGGTGGCTAAATGTTTTTCCCAAGAGGAAACTATATTAGGAATGCAGACATATGATGGTGGCCCTGTTGGCACCACCAATAACTGACTGGGTGAAAGTTTCAGTAATATCAGAGTGAGGTTGGATAAATCTGTGTCCCAGACACAGACGTAGAGAAAAGATGTGATGTTCATGGCTATGCTTCTTTTCCCTCAGGCCCTGCAAAAATGTTATTTTGCCCAGTTACTACACACTGATACTGACTCGGATACTGATTCCTATGTCGACCATAATATTTCCTGATTAGATCCAATATTGGCAAGGAGCATTCAGTACATGATTGTGGATATTAAGGACATATTAACATCACTGAGGACCCTGCTGTTCCTGACAAAGGGGTCTATATGTATGTATATATAGATATATAATGAAAGCTGATGTAACGTTCCTCCATCTCTGTTTGAGAAAGTCTGGGCCAGCTCGACAAGATGGTTTCAAATCCCCAAAAGGTTTCCGGTTGTTTATTCATTTCCTGCCGCGGACAGAATAAAGTGGGAATCACCCCCTGTTCTGCACGGGGCCCTGTCACAAATCCAGCGGATCGTATGCAGGAAGCTACATTATTTCTAGTTATGTAACCACGGGTACATTACTTAGACCTGCCATTACATGCGCATGGGTGAGTAGTAGTATTCAAGAATTGGTCGAATACCTTGTCATCCGATATAGATATCCTGGAGACATGGGATGCTCCTTACGTTGGATCATATCAAGGACACTGCAGCATACTTACGACTGCAAGGGATATAGGACTCTTGAGTTCACGGGCCAATTTCATGGCAGTCTCGGATAGGAGGGCATTGTGGATTCACCAAGGGAATGCTGATGCTGACTCCAAGAAGAAAGGGAGTCTCTTCCCTATGAAGGTGAAGCCTTGTTTGGCGACGGCCTAGTTAATTTGATCTCGGCAGCTCCCGCAGGTAAGTCAACCTTCTTGCCCTATGTTCCCTCTCAACGGATGAAGACGCATCATTATCTAACGCAGTCATTTTGGCCCAATAGATATGCAAGAAGTTAAGATTCCCCTTTCTTTGCAGGTAGAGGAAGGAGAAGAGGGAAGAGGTCTGTAGCCTCTTCAAGATCGCAGGAGCAGAGATCGTCCTCTGCTTCTGCCAAATCCACTGCATGACGCTGGGGCTCTCTTGCAGGAGCCCACACCAGTGGGGGCACGTCTAAAACACTTCAGTCAGTTCTGGATTAATTTGGACCTGGACTCGTGGGTTTTACAAATAGTGTCCCAAGGGTACAAACTGGGGTTTCAAGACGTTCCCCCTCACCGATTGTTCAAATCGGCCTTAGTCAGCAGGGAGAAGGCTTTTATTCAAGCCTCTTCGTGGTCCCGAAGCCGGAAGGCTCAGTCAGACCAATCTGAAATCTGAAATCCCTCAATTTCTACCTAAAGAAATTCAATTTCAAGATGGAATCTCTCAGGGTAGGGATCTCCAGTCCGGAGGAAGGAGATTTCATGGTTTTGGTAGACATAAGGATGCCTACTTACATGTTCCGTTTAGCCACTGCATCAAGCTACCTGAGGTTTGCAATTCAGTATTGTCATTACCAATTTCAGACGTTGCCGTTTGGTCTGTCCACGGCTCCGAGGATTTTCACCAGGGTGATGGCGGAAATGATGGTTCTCCTTCGCAAGCAAGAAGACACAATTATCCTGTACTTGGATGATCTCTTGATAAAGGCGAGATCCAGGGACCAGTTGTTGCAAAACATTGCACTCTCCCTGACAGTTCTTCAACAACATGGTTGGCTCCTAAACTTGCCAAAATCGCAGTTGGTCCCAATGACGCGGTTGTTGTTTTTGGGAGTGATACTGGACACAGAAGAGGTTTTCCTCCAGTGGAAAGGCTATGGAGATCCAGAGTCTGGTCAAACAAATTCTGAAACCAGCAAGAGTGTTAATCCATCAATGCATTCGGTTGCTGGGGAAGATGGTTGCGGCCTACGAGGCCATTCAGTTTGGCAGGTTCCATGCTAGAGTGTTCCAGTGGGACCTGTTGGACAAGTGGTCCGGATCCCACCTACACATGCACCGGAGGATAATCCTGTCTTCCAAGACCAGAATATCACTCCATTGGCGGCTGCACAGTTCTCACCTCCTAGAGGGGCGATGGTTCGGGATCCAGGACTGGATCCTAGGGACCACGGATGCAACCCTCCGAGGCAGGGGAGCAGTCACACAGGGGGAAAACATCCAAGGAAGATGGTCAAGTCGGGAAAGTTGTCTCCACATAAATGTTCTGGAGTTAAGGGCCATTTAATAACTGCAGACACAGTACGCACTGGGACGGGTGCCCAGCATCCTCTACGGACTAAGAGAAAAGGATTTACCGGTAGGTATTAAAATCCTATTTTCTCTAACGTCCTAGAGGATGCTGGGGACTCTGTAAGGACCATGGGGATAGACGGGCTCCGCAGGAGACATGGGCACTTTAAGAAAGACTTTAGTTCTGGGTGTGCAGTGGCTCCTCCCTCTATGCCCCTACTCCATACCTCAGTTTGATACTGTGCCCAGTGGAAACTGTGTGCTTTTCAGGAGCTCTCCTGAGCTTTCTGACAGAAAGTATTTTGTTAGGTTTTTAATTTTCAGGGAGCACTGCTGGCAACAGACTCCCTGCATCGAGGGACTGAGGGGAGAGAAGCAGCCCTACTCTCTGAGTTGCAAGGTCCTGCTTCTTAGGCTACTGGACACCATTAGCTCCAGTGGGATTGGTACGCAGGATCTCACCCTCGCCGTCCGTCCCAGAGCCGCGCCGCCGTCCCCCTCGCAGAGCCGGAAGATAGAAGCCGGGTGAGTATGAGAAGAAAAGAGACTTCAGCGGTGGCAGTAGACTTCATGATCTTCACTGAAGTAACGCACAGCACTGCAGCTGTGCGCCATTGCTCCCATACACCTCACATACTCTGGTCACTGTAAGGGTGCAGGGCGCCCTGGGCAGCAATATAAACCTCTTTTTGCCAAAAATATAACATATATATACAGCTGAGCACTGTATATATGTATGAGCCCCCGCCAATTTTACAGTTTAAGCGGGACAGAAGCCCGCCGCTGAGGGGGCGGGGCTTCTCCCTCAGCACTCACCAGCGCCATTTTTTCTCCACAGCACCGCTGAGGCAGCTCCCCAGACTCTCGCCTGCTGAAACCACGGTAGACAAGAGGGTTGAAAAGAGGGGGGGGGGGGGGGGGCACATAATTCGGCGCAAATTACATACAGCAGCACTACTGGGCAAACATTAAGTTACTGTGTTATTCCTGGGTTATATAGCGCTTGGGTGTGTGCTGGCATACTCTCTCTCTCTGTCTCTCCAAAGGGCCTTGTGGGGAAACTGTTTTCAGAAAAAGCATTCCCTGTGTGTGTGGTGTGTCGGTACACGTGTGTCGACATGTCTGAGGAAGAAGGCTGTATTAGAGAGGAGCGGGAGCAAATTAATGTGGTGTCTCTGCGACAGCTGATTGGATGGATATGTGGAATGTTTTAAATGCTAGTGTAAACTCAGTGCACAAAAGATTAGACAAGGCTGAAGCTTCGGGACAGTCAGGGTCTCAACCCATGCCTGATCCTATGTCGCAGGGACTGTCAGGGTCTCATAAGCGCCCACTATCCCAGATTGTTGACACAGATACTGACACGGATTCTGACTCCAGTGTCGATTACGATGATGCAAAGTTACAGCCAAAATTGGCAAAATCCATTCGATATAGGATTATGGCAATAAAAGATGTTTTGCACATCACAGAGGAACCCCCTGTCCCTGACAAGAGGGTACATAAGTACAAAGGAAAGAAGCCTGAGGTAACCTTTCCCCCCTCACACGAGCTGAACGAGTTATGTGAAAAAGCCTGGGAATCTCCAGATAAAAGACTGCAGATTTCCAAAAGGATTCTTATGGCGTATCCTTTCCCATCAATGGATTGGTTAAGATGGGAATCCTCCCCTAGGGTGGACAAAGCATTAACACGCTTATCCAAGAAGGTAGCCCTCCCGTCCCAGGATACGGCTACCCTCAAAGAGTCTGCTGACCGCAAACAGGAGATAACCCTGAAGTCCATTTATACACATTCGGGTACCTTACTCAGACCGGCAATTGCGTCGGCCTGGGTGTGTAGTGCTGTAGCAGCATGGACGGATATCTTATCTGAGGGGATGGATACCCTAGATAAGGATACTATTTTATTGACCCTGTGGCATATAAGAGATGCTGTCCTATATGTGTGTATGCAAAGTACAGGTGGTGCTGCAGGGCTCACACCCTTTTACTTGTCTTGTAGAGCAACTCTGGAGCTGTTATTGGATCCATCTGCTGCGGGCCTTCCCCCAGGAATGCTTGCACTAGTTGTTGCATTTGGTTTGTTGTTTGGGGGTGCTTCAGTATTAGGCAGCCTTCTGCCCTCCCACATTCATCTGAAAATGTGTTCTCCCTGCAGTTGTTGTCCCCAGATGAGAGTTCCCTTGTGCTTCCTCAGTTGAATCTCCTTAACTTGACGGGGGTGTGCCCGAGCAGCCGCCCTCCACAGCCCTATCCCAACACATACTTATCTTGCATATGAGATCTCTTGATCATGAAGATAGTTCTCACAGGGTGAGGTTCATCCATTACATTTTAAAGTAGGAAGGTACAAATTACATATTCGAATTACATATATGTGCTGGATTCAAATGTTTTCCCCCCTTCCTTTCTCAATTGTGCCCATCAGCAGCTATTCTTATGTTGCTGCCAATGGTTGTGACACATTTTTTTCTTCTGTGGGGTACACTGGACTCCACAAGGATTCATATTGGGGTGTAGAGTAGGATCTTGATCTGAGGCACCAACAAGCTCAAAGCTTTTGACTGTTCACAAGATACTCAGCGCCCCCTGCTCTATAACCTCGCTTCCATGAACAGGGAGCTCAGTTTGTAGTTGGTGCCTTCAGTAGCAGGTCACTTAACAGGGGGCTGCCTCAGGCATCCTATTCTTAGCTATTAATTTTGACAAGAAAAGAAGAACTTTTTTAATAAGAATCTACAAGGGCTGCAGCAGGCTAGGTCTAATAGACATATTTACTGCAGCTCCATCACTCCCAGCGGCACAGTATACTCCAGTGCCCCGGTTGCTGGGTCACTGCAGCGGAGGCTCCGGTTTCTTCCTAAGGTCAGTCACACACACACCGCCCTCCGGGATCACGAGGCCGCTGATGAAAGGGTGGTAAGGGGCTTCTGTGCCCACTTTATACCGTGATCCAGCGTGGCTGTAGGGGGCGGGCCGTGTGCGCACTGGCGTGGACACTGATTACTGGGCAGCTGCTCCACTAGCCACCAGGGACAGTTAAGGAGCACAGCTCTGGGGGTTTTTCTCCTATATTAACCCCATTTTGTACTACCCGTAGTGCATTGTGATAGGTAATAGGGCCTGATTCAGGTTGGATTGCAATCGCAATAAGCAATCCAACTGCAAAAATTGCTAAGAGCATACGCATCCGCCTGCAGATAATGCGATCGCCTCTGCCTGTCAATCGGTGCAGGGGGGGGGGAGGGGGGTCAACAACACTCCATTTCCAAGTTGGAGATGGAGCGGTGCGGGGGCAGGGTTTCAATATTGGGTCGGCAACGGAGAAACAGGAGGCGTGGTCAGAGCAGCTGCATGACATCACATGGGCCGGACTCCGCCAGTGGAGCCCCAGCGTCATGCAGTAGATTTTGTAGAGGCCGGGGAGGACTTCTGTTCCTGGGAGCTAGCTGTGTTGTGCATCTTTTTTCCTCTGCCCCTACCTCTGGCAAGAAAGGACGCACCTCGCACTTTCTTGTTTCTTTGTGACCGAAAGGACTGCATTTGATAATGCAGAGCTTTCTTATGCTGTGAGGGAACATAAGGTAAAAAATTTGATTTTCCAGCTGTAGCTGTGCGTGTTAATGCTTTGTCCATCCTAGGGGAGGATTCCCATCGTAACCTCTCCGTTGATGGGAAAGGATACGCCATAAGAATCCTTTTGGAAATCTGCAGTCTTTTATCTGGAGATTCCCAAGCTTTTTCACATAACTCGTTCAGCTCGTGTGAGGGGGGAAAGGTTACCTCAGGCTTCTTTCCCTTGTACATATGTACCCTCTTGTCAGGGACAGGGGGTTCCTCTGTGATGTGCAAAACATCTTTTATTGCCATAATCATATATCGAATGGATTTTGCCAATTCTGGCTGTAACTTTGCATCAACGTAATCGACACTGGAGTCAGAATCCGTGTCGGTATCTGTGTCAACAATCTGGGATAGTGGGCACTTATGAGACCCTGACAGTCCCTGCGACATAGGATCAGGCATGGGTTGAGACCCTGACTGTCCCAAAGCTTCAGCCTTGTCTAATCTTTTGTGCAATGAGTTTACACTAGCATTTAAAACATTCCACATATCCATCCAATCAGGTGTCGGCGGAGACACCACATTCATTTGCTCCCGCTCCTCTCTAATATAGCCTTCTTCCTCAGACATGTCGACACACGTGTACCGACACACCACACACACACAGGGAATGCTTTTTCTGAAGACAGTTTCCCCACAAGGCCCATTGGAGAGACAGAGAGAGAGAGTATGCCAGCACACACCCAAGCGCTATATAACCCAGGAATAACGCAGTAACTTAATGTTTGTCCAGTAGCGCTGCTGTATGTCATTTGCGCCGAATTATGTGCCCCCCCTCTCTTTTCAACCCTCTTGTCTACCATAGTATAAGCAGGGGAGAGTCCGGGCAGCTTCCTCTCAGCGGTGCTGTGGAGAAAAAATGGCGCTGGTGAGTGCTGAGGGAGAAGCCCCGCCCCCTCGGCGGCGGGCTTCTGTCCCGCTTAAACTGTAAAATTGGCAGGGGCTCATACATATACAGTGCCCAGCTGTATATATGTTATATTTTTGCCAAAAAGAGGTTTATATTGCACCCTTACAGTGACCGGAGTATGTGAGGTGTATGGGAGCAATGGTGCACAGCTGCCGTGCTGTGCGTTACCTCAGTGAAGATCATGAACTCTTCTGCCGCCTCTGAAGTCTTCTTTTCTTCTCATACTCACCCGGCTTCTATCTTCTGAATCTGCGAGGGGGACGGCGGCGCGGCTCTGGGACGGACGGCGAGGGTGAGATCCTGTGTACCAATCCCTCTGGAGCTAATGGTGTCCAGTAGCCTAAGAAGCAGAACCTTGCAACTCAGAGAGTAGGGCTGCTTCTCTCCCCTCAGTCCCTCGATGCAGGGAGTCTGTTGCCAGCAGTGCTCCCTGAAAATAAAAAAACCTAACAAAATACTTTCTGTCCGAAAGCTCAGGAGAGCTCCTGAAAAGCACCCAGTCTCAACTGGGCACAGTATCAAACTGAGGTATGGAGGAGGGGCATAGAGGGAGGAGCCAGTGCACACCCAGAACTAAAGTCTTTCTTAAAGTGCCCATGTCTCCTGCGGAGCCCGTCTATCCCCATGGTCCTTACGGAGTCCCCAGCATACTCTAGGACATTAGAGAAACTAGAATTTTAATACCTACCGGTAAATCCTTTTCTCTTAGTCCGTAGAGGATGCTGGGCACCCGTCCCAGTGCGTACTGTGTCTGCTGTTATTAAATGGCCCTTAACTCCAGAACATTTATGTGGAGACAACTTCCCTGACTTGACCATCTTCCTTGGACGTTTTCCCCCTGTGTGACTGCTCCCCACCTCGAAAGGGTTGCATCCGTGGTCCCTAGGATCCAGTCCTGGATCCCGAACCATCGCCCCTCTAGGAGGTGAGAACTGTGCAGCCACCAATGGAGTGAGATTCTGGTCTTGGAAGACAGGATTATACTCCGGTGCATGTGTAAGTGGGATCCGGACCACTTGTCCAACAGGTCCCACTGGAACACTCTGGCATGGAACCTGCCAAACTGAATGGCCTCGTAGGCCAAAACCATTTTCCCCAGCAACCGAATGCATTGATGGATTAACACTCTTGCTGGTTTCAGAATTTGTTTGACCAGACTCTGGATCTCCATAGCCTTTCCACTGGAGGAAAACCTCTTCTGTGTCCAGTATCACTCCCAAAAACAACAACCGCGTCATTGGGACCAACTGCGATTTTGGCAAGTTTAGGAGCCAACCATGTTGTTGAAGAACTGTCAGGGAGAGTGCAATGTTTTGCACCAACTGGTCCCTGGATCTCGCCTTTATCAGGAGAACATCCAAGTACGGGATAATTGTGACTCCATGCTTGCGAAGGAGAACCATCATTTCCGCCATCACCCTGGTGAAAATCCTCGGAGCCGTGGACAGACCAAATGGCAACGTCTGAAATTAGTAATGACAATCCTGAATTGCAAACCTCAGGTAGCTTGATGCAGTGGCTAAATGGGAAATGTAAGTAGGCATCCTTTAAGTTTACCAAAACCATGAAATCTCCTTCCTCCGGACTGGAGATCACTACCGTGAGAGATTCCATCTTGAAATTGAATTTCTTTAGGTAGAAATTGAGGGATTTCAGATTTCAGATTGGTCTGACTAAGCAGTCCGGCTTCGGGACCACGAAGCAGCTTGAATAAAAACCTTCTCCCTGCTGACTAAGGCTGATTTGAACAATTGGTGAGGGGGAACGTCTTGAAACCCCAGTTTGTACCCTTGGGACACTATTTATAAAACCCACGAGTCCAGGTCCGAATGAATCCAGAACTGACTGAAGAGTTTTAGACGTGCCCCCACTGGTGCGGGCTCCTGCAAGAAAGCCCTAGCGTCATGCAGTGGATTTGGCAGAAGCAGAGGACAATCTCTGCTCCTGCAATCTTGAAGAGGCTACAGACCTCTTCCCTCTTCTCCTTCCTCTACCTGCAAAGAAAGAGGAATCTTATGCAATAAGTTATCTATTGGGCCGAAATGACTGCATCAGATAATGATGCGTCTTTATCCGTTGAGAGGGAACATAGTGCAAGAAGGTTGACTTACCTGCGGGAGCTGCCGAGATCAAATTAACTAGGCCGTCACCAAACAAGGCTTCACCTTCATAGGGAAGAGACTCCCTTTCTTCTTGGAGTCAGTATCAGCATTTCCTTGGTGAATCCAGATATACAGGGAATGGGGGGAAGGGGATGTGTTCTGCACCAGCTATTAAATTCTAAATATTTGTATGAAGAGGCCCCAATAAAAGTCCATCAGTTATATTAAATATTAATTGTAGGACGTTCGGGGGTGCTACCAGAGACAAGTAATGTTATGCAGGAAAGGAGAAGAGAAAAGAATGTCTCTTTTGCTGGCGCACAAATGATGATTTAAAAATTAACTTTTAATAAATTCGTTAAAATTGTCTAAACACGAAATAAAGTACAATAAGTTTGTATAATGTAATTACCATATATAATAAATGGAAATACATTTATTAATATCAAGGTTCGCTACCTGTGTTGTGTCTTTATTATTGATCCAAATTGACTATATCAATTAGTCTGATACTGAATTACTGGACACTATGTAATATTAGTTGAATGTATATTAGTAATTCACTTGACAAATGTCAGAACCTGGCAATAGTTCTACATATCATACACTTACAGCACTCTTTCCACAATATTTTCCCTTTATTCCAGATCAAATGGTATAATCCCCCACAGTAATTATTCCTGTTGTAGTATAGTACAGTATGGTTGCTGGGGACGTCTTTAATGAAAAGAGAGGGAACATCTAATGTGTCTCCTTATGGGTAAAATACTTGCAAGCTAAGTGCTATGAATAGCATCAGCATGTAGATAAATGCTGAGTGTTAGGTGAGTAATGCAGATAAATAGGGATATCTAATAATTCTATAGAATAGTGGGTGAATTATTAGATATCCCTATTTATCTGCACCTCTAAGCACACTATTTGACTGTCCACACCCTGCTGTGCCTATTACCCATCTCCTCCACCACCCTCAACACTGACCCACACATCATTCACCCACAAAGATACAATAAAGGTAGTTTGGATAAATTAGCTAAATGAAATGGATTTAACCAATTTATCTAAATGACCATTTTTGGATGTTTTCCAGTGTTTGGGAGCAAAAGGTCAATTGTCATTTGCTGCCACATATTAGCATAATTTTGTTTCAACTAGAAAAAAAAATTGGACAGATAATCTAAGTGTGGATCCAGTTTAATGCTGATTTCAGAGCCAACTATAGACTTGATTGAGGTACTGTGTCCCCGGTACCAAATACCAATTAAAATAATATTGTGAGGTGTGAGGTGTTCAAAAAAGACTGAAAATGAGTGGAAATTATGGTTATTGAGGTTAATAATACTATGGGATCAAAATGACCCCCAAATTCTATGATTTAAGCTGTTTTTTAGGGTTTTTTGAAAAAATCACCCGAATCCAAAACACACCCGAATCCGACTAAAAAATTTCGGTGAGGTTTTGCCAAAACGCGTCCGAACCCAAAACACGGCCGCGGAACCGAACCCAAAACCAAAACCCGAAAAATTTCCGGTGCACATCACTACTTAATTAGAACTTCGGTCAATGTGAATTAATTATTGGACTCAACCATGGTTATCCTTAAAACCCAGGGGTCTATTTAAGATCGATCTTAATCGATGTTGGGCTTCCAGGTTGAAAACAACACACATTTACTAACATTTTAAAATTTATATAAAAAATCATCTGTTCGTAAATGCAGTGCACATGGTTTTGCCCAACTGCTAACAAAAATCCTGCTGCGATCAACTTGGAATTACCCCCATCGATTGATGTTTTCACACTGCTCGTTCCAACCCCAAAAACTATGAAGAGGATGGGGCCATATACGCAGGGTCCATCCTGTGCATGTGCCTACATTTTCTCCGGGTGCTCCGCAGAAAATGCGAATGCCTCTGCCTGTCAATCAATATTATTATTATTATTATTATCCTTTATTTATATGGCGCCACAAGGGTTCCGCAGCGCCCGATTACAGAGTACAAATGCACATAAAAAATAGGAAAACAGTGACTTACAGTTGAATACAATATAGGACAAGTACAGGGCAGCTAAGCATAACTACACCAGTAAACATAGAGATAAGTTCCAGGTGGTCAAAAAACTGTGGGATCGGGGCGGTTGAGGATTATTAAAGTAAGAAAAGTATAAGCACATGAGGGAAGAGGGCCCTACTCGTGAGAGCTTACATTCTAGAGGGCGTACCTTCGCAGGTATATCGCGATCATGAGCCATGTCTCCCATTTTTGTCATTATAGGTGCTCTGTGAGCTGCTGACAATGCCCCAGCCCCTCTGTCTCCCGTGAATAGACATTGGGGCTTATTCAGACCAGATCGCTTCAATTTATTTTCACCCAGCGGGCAATCAGGTCTGCACTGCACATGCGTATGCGCCACAATGCGTAGGTGCGACGGTCCGGAGATCACAAGAAGATTGACAAGAAGAGGGTGTTTGTGTGGGTGGCAACTGAATGTTTCTAGGGAGTGTCCGGAAAAACACTGGAGGGACCCGGCGTTTTGTGGGAGGATTTGTGACGTCACCTCAATGGCTGAGTAAGTGCTGAGCTGTGCAGCTCTTGTGCACATGTGATCACACACCTGCACAGCAAATTTTCCCTTCCGCTGTAGGCGGCAACCACCTGATCACAGGGATGCAAAAAACACACCCTAGCGATCAGGTCTGAATTACCCACAATGTGCATATTTGCAGAGCAACAAGCTACAGGGAGCCTTCCACCCCCCCCCCCCCGTCCCCAAGACTATGGGACACTGGGGGGGGGGGGTTATTTGGGTTAGCTGGACATTCCCAAAAAAAGTGACTGTCCTGCAAAAATTGGGTTAGTTGGGAGGTATGTGCAAATACATTTATTGTTTTGCATGCAGGGTAAATACTGGCTTCTTTGACATTTAGCCACAAATGCTGCACAGTTGAATTACAGTATTACACTGCAATTAACAGTTATGCTAGGACATTCCTTCTCCCAAAATCTACCTCTCTCTGCATGTTACATCTGTCCCACAGTGGCGTGCGGTGAGGTCAGTGGCTAGTGAGGCACTACAGCCATAATGTCCGCCGAATCCTGCCGATGACCCTTAGCCAATGCCCGCTACTGCCTCTGAGCCGATACCCACTGCCACCGCCAATGGCTTACAAACTCTCCCACAATCAACTGACCCAGCCCTCCACCACTAATTTCTATCTCAGTCCGATGCCGCCAATGCCCGCTGCCTGCCTGCTCATTGTTCTTGTTATATATTATACATTTTTAAAGAAAAAAAAAATGAGTGTTTGGGACTGGGAAGGGTGAGGGAGGAGGACATGAATGCAATTTTGTTGTCCAGGGCTTCCATTAACTTAAAGGAGAAGGGTCTGAATGGGTTAACAAAAAAATGTGTGAGGTCCCCCCTCCTTAGTATAACCAGCCTCTTTGAGCCGGTCCTGGTTATTTAAATACTGGGGGAAAAATTGGACGAGGTTCCCCGTATTTAGACAACCAGCACCGGGCTCTTATACGGGTCCTGGTTCCAAAAATACGTGGGACAAAAGATGTAGGGGTACCCCATATTTTTAAAACCAGCACCGGGCTCCACTAGCCAGAGAGATAATGCCACAGCCAGGGGACACTTTTATGTAGGGCCCTGGCATTACCCCTCCAACTAGTCACCCCTGGCCGGGGTTCCCTGGAGGAGTGGGGATCCCTTAAATCAAGAGGTTCCTCCCCTCGAGGCACCCAAGGGCCAGGGGTGAAGCCCGAGGCTGTCCCCAGCACCCCTGGGTGGTGGGTGCCGGGCTGATAGCCATATGTGTAAAAAAAGAATATTGTTTTTTTGTTGTGGAACTACAAGGCCCAGCAAGCCTCCCCCACTTGCTGGTACTTGGAGAACCTCAAGTACCAGCAGGCGGGGAAATAACAGGCTCGCTGGTACCTGTAGTTCTACAACAACAAAAAATACCCAAATAAAAACACAAACACACACACCGTGACAGTAAAATTATTGAGACAGGCTGTAGCATGTGGATGCATGTAACCCTATAAAAGTGATGGATTGGGTGACTATTACAATACCCACTGTTGCTGTCTGAAAAATGATGGATTTATAGATTGCTCTGCCGAGATATGTTTTTTTTCTAAAATGCACCACAGGTATGGATGGATAGTATACTTGACGACACAGAGGTAGGTAGAGCAGTGGCCTACTGTACCGTACTGCTATATATTATATTATTTATTATTATTATCCTTTATTTATATGGCGCCACAAGGGTTCCGCAGCACCAAATTACAGAGTACATAAACAAATAATCAAACAGGAAAACAGCAACTTACAGTTGATGACAATATAGGACAAGTACAGGGTAAATAAACATAGCTACATCAGCAGATGACACTGGAATAAGTATCAGGTGGCAGAAGACTGCTGGATTTGGTGCAGCTGAAGATTATTAAAGTAAGAAAAGAGTAAGCACATGAGGGAAGAGGGCCCTGCTCATGAGAGCTTACATTCTAAAGGGGAGGGGTAGACAGACAGGGGTGAGACAGATGGGGTACATAGAGAGCGTGGAACAGAGGTTTAGGATGAGATTTGGCTGGGTTTGGTGAAGAAGTGGGTCTTGAGAGCCCATTTGAAGTTTTGTAGAGAGGTGAAGAGTCTGAGGGGGAGAGGTAGGGAATTCCAGAGAAGTGGTGCAGCACATGAAAAATCTTGGAGGTAGGAGTGGGAGGAAGTAATCCGTAGGCAGGAGAGTCGGCGTGCATTAGCAGAGCGAAGAGGACGGGTGGGAGTGTAAAGCGAGATAAGATCAGAGATGTAGATGGGAGAGGAGTGGGTGAGGGTTTTGTAAGCAAGTGTGAGAAGCTTGAAATGGATTCTGAAAGGGAAGGGGAGCCAGTGAAGGACTAGTAAGAGAGGAGAGGTGGACGTAGTGCATTTGGTGAGGAAAATGAGCCGGGCAGCAGCATTGAGGATAGATTGGAGTGGAGAGAGGTATTTGTCAGGAATGCCAGTCAGGAGGAGATTACAGTAGTCCAGTCTGGAGATGACCAGTGAGTGGATAAGAGTCTTAGTAGCATCCTGGGTCAGAAAGGGTCTGATCCTGGAAATATTTTTTAGATGAAAACGGCAGGTTTGTGAGAGGTGCTGAATGTGTGGTTTGAAGGAGAGGGAGGAGTCAAGGATTACTCCAAGACAGCGCACTTGGGGGGTAGAGGAGATAGTAGTGCCATCAATAGATAATGAGATTGTAGGAGGTGAGGTTATGCGGGAGGGAGGGAAGATGATCAGCTCGGTCTTAGACATGTTAAGTTTAAGAAAGCGCTGGGACATCCAGGAAGAGATAGCAGAGAGACAGTTGGAGATACGAGTGAGGAGAGTAGGGGAGAGGTCTGGAGAGGAAAGATAGATTTGAGTGTCATCAGCATAGAGATGATATTGGAAACCAAAAGAACTAATGAGCTTACCTAGTGAGGACGTATAGAGAGAGAAGAGGACCAAGGACAGAACCTTGGGGTACCCCTACAGTTAGTGGAAGTGAGGGGGAGGTGGAGTCATGAGAGGAGACAGAGAATGAACGGTCAGAAAGGTAGGACGACAACCAAGAGAGGGCAGTGTTACGCAGACCAATGGAGTGAAGGATTTGCAGTAGGAGAGGATGGTCCACAGTGTCAAAAGCAGCAGAGAGATCAAGTAGAATAAGTAGAGAGTAGTGTCCCTTAGATTTAGCAGCATGGAGGTCATTGCATACTTTTGTAAGGGCAGTTTCAGTGGAGTGGAGAGGACGGAAGCCAGACTGGAATGGGTCAAGCAGTGAGTGTGAGGGAAGTAAGGCGGTTGTAGACAATACGCTCAAGGAGTTTGGAGGCAAAAGGGAGAAGAGAGATGGGTCGGTAGTTGGAGAGAGTGTTTGGATCAAGGGTAGGTTTTTTAAGAATAGGAGAGATGAGAGCGTGCTTGAAGGCAGAGGGGACAGTGCCTGATGAGAGGGAGAGATTGAGAAGGTGGGAAAGATGGGAACAAGCGGAAGAAGAGATGTGGCAGAGGAGGCGGGAGGGGATAGGGTCAAGTGGGGAGGTGGTGAGGGGACAGGAACGAATGAGGGCCATGACTTCCTCTCCAGATGCATGGGAGAAAGATGACAGAGTTGGTGCGAGGGATGGGGAGGGTTGGTAAGGGATGGGAGAAGGCTGGTTACTGATAGTCTGGTGTGATGTGATGTCCTGACGTATGGAGTCAATTTTGGATGTGAAGTAAGTGGCAAAGTCAAGAGCAGAGAGTGAGGAAGGGAGACGAGGTGGAGGTGGGCAGAGGAGTGAGTTGAGAGTGGCAAAGAGGCGCCGGGGGTTGGAAGACTGGGAGGAGATGAGGTTCTTGAAGTATGACTGTTTAGCAAGAGAAAGGGCAGCACTGAAGGATGAGAGCATAAGTTTGAAATGGAGGAAGTCTGCCTTAGAGCGTGATTTCCTCCAGTGTCGCTCAGCAGTACGTGAGCATTTTTGCAGATATCTGGTGCATTTGGTGTGCCAGGGTTGAGGTGTTAATTTGCGAGGGTGAACAGTGGTTGGTGGAGCAACAGAGTCAAGAGCAGAAGTAAGGGAAGCATTGTATGTGGAAGTGGCTTGTTCAGGGCATGAGAGAGAGAGAGAATAGGAGAGAGAAGTGAGTCAAACAGGGAGGAAAGGAATGTGGTGTCAATAGCTTCAATGTTACGCTTAGTGATGGTAGCCTTAGGAGGTTGAGATGGGGAAGTCGAGAGAGATAGGTTGAAGGAGAGCAGGTGGTGGTCAGAGAGGGGAAATGGGGAGTTGGAAAAATCAGAAATATCACAGCGGTGAGTGAAGACCAGATCCAGTGAGCTCCCATTCACATGGGAGGGTGAGGAGGTCCACTGGGAGAGACCAAGTGAAGAGGTGAGGTTAAGGAGTTTAGAGGCAGGGGATTGTGTGGGGATGTCAATAGGGATGTTGAAATCGCCTAGGATAATGGTGGGAATGTCAGAAGAGAGGAAGTGAGGAAGCCAGGAAGCAAAGTTGTCGATGAATTTGGAAGCAGTGCCAGGGGGGCGGTAAATGACAGCTACTCTAAGATGGACTGGTTGGAAGAGACATATGGAGTGGACCTCAAATGTAGATAATATAAGGGATGGTTCTGGTGGTATGAGTTGGTAGGAGTAACTAGAAGGTAAAAGGACCCCAACACCACCCCCATGGCGACCCCCAGGTCGGGGTGTGTGTGTGAATGTAAGGCCCCCAGCAGAGAGAGCAGCAGCAGAAGTAGTGTCAGAGGGCGTAATCCAAGTTTCAGTAATGGCTAGTAGGTGTAGGGAGTTGGAAATGAAAAGGTCATGAGTGGGGACCAGTTTGTTACAAACGGATCTGGCATTCCAGAGGGCACAGGATAGGGGGTATGAGTTTGTGGGAGAGATGTGAATTAGATGTTCAGGGTTGCTGTAGCGGTGAGGTGGGATTAACTTTGAGGGCAGGGATGAGAGAGTAGTGATGGTACGGGTGCCTGAGATAGGAGGGGAAACTGCAGGAGGTGGGCAGGGAGGGAGGTCAGTGTGATGTGGATGGGGGTGTGGGGAGGTGACAGGGGAGGGAGAGAGGGAGCAGGGCTGAGTTGTGGGGTAGCAGGACCATGGGGCAGAGGTGAATGAAAGTGGGGTAACAGGAAAGGTGGGGGAAGGAAACAGAGGGATGGAGGGGAGACAGAGGAGGAGGTGGAGGAGACTAGGGGGGAAGGATAAAGATACATTATTAGGTAGACACTGAGTGATGTGGGGAGTATAAGAAAGCATTCACATAGTGTTAAGTAGGTAAATAGGTTGAGGGAAAGTGGAAGTAGGAGAGGAGACTGTAAGGGAATCCGAGCAGAAGAATTGTAGAAATGCAGGTGAGAAAAGCAGTGTAGGCTCAAGGGGTGTAGATTTAGTATGAAATGAGTCAAAAGCGTAGATAAAGTGGGTGCAGAAATGTATTTGGAGTGTAAGAAATGAAAGGATTGTGAGAGGTTTAAGAAGCAATGGTAATTATGTTAGATGTTTTAAGTGTTTGCAGGTAAAATTGCATTGGTGCAGCTGTGCTTAAAAAACAAAATTACAATAATACAGATACAGGCATTTGTAGGTGAAATGGATGGTTTATGAAATGTCCAAGTAAGGTAGTTCTGTGCTATGTAATCAGATGCAACAATCAGGAGGTGAGTGATCTGAGGAGTAAGTGACTCACATTTGTTATTAGTTCTTCAGTTTTCTTTGTTTTGTTAGATTGGTGTGCTTCTGTTTTCCTTCTTTTTTCACTTCGATTGAACGCTAATTGAACACTGCTGTTATGTGTCAATTTTATCACGCTTTTATAAAAATGCACGCTTAGATCAATAAATGCACAGCCAAATGGCTTTGCACAGCCTACACCATTGGACTTTAGTAGAAGACTATTACAAGTGAAACCAATAATTGAAATCTGTAACCACACCCCACCCCCTCAAATGCCAGGCAATAAATTACCTTAAAAACAACAACCAGGCATTCCACAAAGATTAAACTGGGTCTATATCATTCAAAACTTTAAAAAAGTACTTCAAAATCACATTCTATGCAATAATGTTTCAATTTGCATTACCCAGCAGAATTAGCTTTGCATATATAGATATAGTGCAGCAGAATAGATTGGTGGTTGTAGTCAATTGTAATTACCTGTAGGTGACAAGAAGAGAAGAAACGTCAATTCACAATCGATATCAGCTGAAGATAAATTAACGCTGATTGAACGCTGCGTTATGTGTCAATTTTATCACGCTTTGATAAAAATGCATGCTTTGATCAATAAATGCACAGCCAAACAGCTTTGCACATCCTACACCATTGGACTTAAGTAGAAGTCTGGTGGTCAGCAAAATTTTGCACTGTCCTCCTACTATATATAGTGCGCACAACTACTAAAATACACCACAGGTATGGATGGATAGTATACTTGACGACACAGAGGTAGGTAGAGCAGTGGCCTACTGTACCGTATTGCTATATATTATATACTGGTGGTCAGCAAAATTCTGCCCTGTCCTCCTACTATATATACTGCGCACAACTACTAAAATACACCACAGGTATGGATGGATAGTATACTTGACGACACAGAGGTAGGTAGAGCAGTGGCCTACTGTACCGTACTGCTATATATTATATACTGGTGGTCAGCAAAATTCTGCCCTGTCCTCATACTATATAATACAATGCAGCACAGATATGGAGCATTTTTCAGGCAGAGAACGTAGATATTTTCAGCACACTGAGCACAGATATTTGCAAGCACACTGAGCACAGATATTTGCAGCACACTGAACACAGAAACTGAGAAAACGCTGCACATCCTCTCCCTATCATCTCCAATGCACAAGTGAAAATGGCGGCGACTCGTGGCTCCTTATATAGAATAGAATAGCTGCTGACGGGCACGATTGAGGGAGAAAAGGGACATTTGAATCCAGCCCATAGATGCAATGTGAATATGTAATTTGTACCTTCCTATCTTAAAATGTATATACAGTGTATATGTCACAACTGAGGGCCTGAGCTGACTGGAGGCAGCCTCAGTTGTAGGGGCTGAGGTGTAGTGGAACCTGGGAGGTTGTATCAGACCCCTGGACATGTAAGTTAAATGTAGAAGAATTGCCCGAAGGCGTGCCCACGACAACCAGGATAAAAGTCAATGATGTTTATTTTGACAAACTCCATGCATCACAGCAGTAATAAAAGAGAAACATAAAATCAGCAGAGAAATAATACAGTTCCTGGGTACTACAGGAGGACAAGGACCACAGGGCTCTGGTAGTATGAGACAGTTCTTATTATCTTCTAGTTGGAAAGTCCTTACCAGGCCCGACTGTAGCAATGGAGATAGCCCAGGATCATACTAGCTGGTGTTCCAGGAAAAGCTGGGCTGCTGTGGATAAAATGGCTGCTGTGGGTACTGGCTGAAACCAGACTGATGTAAGCACGGAGTGGATAGCTGGATGGAACCAGCCAAATAATAAATGAAGCTTGAGAGCGATGAAATATGATTGATATATGGCGTTTGAGAGCGGTGAAATAATAGTGCCGGTGGTGAGTGGTAATCTGCGGAAATGATACCGGCACTTTAAGAAGAGCTGATCTCTGCTGGAAGCTAGGCTGGAAGCAGGTAAATCTGTAACTGGAAACAGATGAGTCCCAGAGGACTGGAGAGTCAGGCTGCACCGCAGGTGGTAGACTAGAGCGGGTCTCTTTAGTGGAGGTTTGGAGATGGTAACTGGAACCTGGAAAACAACCACGGGAGAGAGACAAACTGGAACTAGGTTTGACAACCAAATCACTGACGCCTTCCTTGCTCAGGCACAGAATACTTATACCTGCAGCAAGGAAGGGATTGGCTAGGCAATTATGCAGATTACAATGGAAACAGCGGATTGGTGGAAATGAACAGGTGACAGAATCCAACATGGCTGCGCCCATGCAGACACTTGGAGGGAAGATTGGTTTGATAATCCATGTGGGAACTTTAACAGCAATGGCGGCGCCGGCCACAGTAAACAGGAGACGCCAGACTGATGAGTGCACATTTGAACCACGCGGGCAACAGCGGAAGCCGCGGCTGACATAAGCGCCACTCTGACATCCTGCATGCAGAAACTCAGGGACGGCGGCGGAGGCCGCGGGAGATGCCATTCAAGATGTAACATGGCGCCGCTGTGACAGCGTCTCAGAGTGACAGGAGAGGAGGCAGGAATGGGGACATCAGAATAACAGATGGGATCCGGTCCTGGAGCGCTGAGCCAGCCTTAGGAGGCATCTGAAAGGTAAGTTATGGCGTCCAGATACCCGGATCGTGACAGTATACACTAGAGGTCTTTCCGAACCCCCTAATCCTAACATTGTAATTTGCTTTAGGGCGCACCTCCAATTAGTCTAGTGTTTCTTGCTGCCTTTCCAATGAAGCAAGTTTAATTTAGTAATAGGTGAAAAACCATCCCTACAAAGGTGTTAATCAGAGACTTGGCTTTGTGGACACTTTTCAGAGAACAAATTTGTTAGCATAAAAATAAAGCCAGAAAATGAAGAGCTGTTTAATCACTCAATTGGATTTTTTTTTGCCGGCATATTTCTTTTTCTCTGCAACCCACTGCTAAATTGTGCTTCCTAGCTGTTTTTATTAAATCACTGAATCAAATCTAACTCTGATTACATCAGAAAAGGCCAGGTACCCTACACCATAACAAGGGGTTTGAAATTTTGACTTGTCTACTTAAAGATCACCAAAATCTGATAACAAGGTCAATTACATCCCTGGGTGGGATTGAACCACCAACCTTTTAGCTAGTAGCCGGACACACTAACCGATTGCGCCACAGAGATACTTCACAAAAAGTACATACTGACAAAGGCTAATAAGCATACATCTAGAACGTTTCCTAGAAAAACTTTAAAAAGTCAATAATCTGGAGAGTTTTTGTAAGATGTTTCTTCCATCAACCAAAGAAGAAACACATTGGTACTTTCCCATGATGACTGAGTGCTTCAGGATCTCTTTCACTTACATGTGCAGCAAAGTACTGCAATGGAAGCATGCTGGGCCCATAACCTAGAGGTAGGCAGATTGAAACTATCCTTTGCTATATGCATTTTTTTTTGTTAATTTAAGTAATCAAAACTGGGATTGATATTTTTGTTCTTTTATTTTTACTTAAAGTACAATAACTTTTACCATTATAATTTGTTTTAATAGTATATTGACAGTATAGTTTTCTTTAAAAAATCCACTTAATTTTCTTTACCCTATTATTAAAAGGGTAATTGACAAAAACAAACTACATTGTCACCAGAAGATCAATACAAAATGTACAAGTGATATATTAAAATCATCTTTCCAGCTTGAATTTCAATGATGCATTGGGGCAACGATTTTGTGAGAAACATTTTCACCCTTAAATAAAGATTTTCTTAATTCCTTACCTGTGTGCTAATTAGATATCACCTTGTTTTCACATTAAACAGACTTCCACATGAGAAAGCAGCAAGGATACAGTGGCGTTAATGTTTCCTGGTGTCAACCTGTATTATTTCAGTAGACATTGAAATGAGGATGCATCTTGCTGCCTTTCCAATGAAGCAAGTTTAATTTAGTAATAGGTGAAAAACCATCCCTACAAAGGTGTTAATCAGAGACTTGGCTTTGTGGACACTTTTCAAAGAACAAATTTGTTAGCATAAAAATAAAGCCAGAAAATGAAGAGCTGTTTAATCACTCAATTGGATTTTTTTTGCCAGCATATTTCTTTTTCTCTGCAACCCACTGCTAAATTGTGCTTCCTAGCTGTTTTTATAAAATCACTGAATCAAATCTAACTCTGATTACATCAGAGAAGGCCAGGTACCCTACACCATAACAGGGGGTTTGAAATTTTGACTTGTCTACTTAAAGATCACCAAAATCTGATAACAAGGTCAATTACATCCCTGGTTGGGATTAAACCACCAACCTTTTGGTTAGTAGCCAGACACACTAACCGATTGCGCCACAGAGACACTTTGCAAAAAGTACATACTGACAAAGTCTAATAAGCATACATCTAGAACGTTTCCTAGAAAAACTTTAAAAAGTCAATAATCTGGAGAGTTTTTGTAAGATGTTTCTTCCATCAACCAATGAAGAAACACATTGGTACTTTCCCATGATGAGTGAGTGCTTCAGGATCTCTTGCACTTACATGTGCAGCAGAGTACTGCAATGGAAGCATGCTGGGCCCATTACCCAGAGGTAGGCAGATTGAAACTATCCTCTGCTATATGCATTTTTTTTGTTAATTAAAGTAATCAAAACTGGGATTGATATTTTTGCTCTTTTATTTTTACTTAAAGTACAATAACTTTTACCATTTTAATTTGTTTTAATAGTATATTGACAGTATAGTTTTCTTTAAAAAATCCACTTAATTTTCTTTACCCTATTATTAAAAGGGTAATTGACAAAAACAAACTACATTGTCACCAGAAGAGCAATACAAAATGTACAAGTGATCTTTCCAGCTTGAATTTCAATGATGCATTGGGGCAACGATTTTGTGAGAAACATCTTCACCCTTAAATAAAGATTTTCTTAATTCCTTACCTGTGTGCTAATTAGATATCACCTTGTTTTCACATTAAACAGACTTCTACATGAGAAAGCAGCAAGGATGCAGTGGCGTTAATGTTTCCAGGTGTCAACCTGTATTATTTCAGTAGA
Organism: Pseudophryne corroboree; assembly: GCF_028390025.1. Lineage (NCBI taxonomy): Eukaryota > Metazoa > Chordata > Amphibia > Anura > Myobatrachidae > Pseudophryne > Pseudophryne corroboree. Next base: position 73,372 of record NW_026970359.1, read on the forward strand.
CATTGAAATGAGGATGCATCTTGCTGCCTTTCCAATGAAGCAAGTTTAATTTAGTTATAGGTGAAAAACCATCCCTACAAAGGTGTTAATCAGAGACTTGGCTTTGTGGACACTTTTTAGAGAACAAATTTGTTAGCATAAAAATAAAGGCAGAAAATGAAGAGCTGTTTAATCACTCAATTGGATTTTTCTGCCAGCATATTTTTTTTCTCTGCAACCCATTGCTAAATTGTGCTTCCTAGCTGTTTTTTATAAAATCACTGAATCAAATCTAACTCTGATTACATCAGAGAAGGCCAGGTACCCTACACCATAAGAGGGGGTTTGAAATTTTGACTTGTCTACTTAAATATCACCAAAACCTGATCACAAGGTCAATTATGTCCCTGGGTGGGATTGAACCACCAACCTTTTGGTTAGTAGCCAGACACACTAACCGATTGCGCCACAGAGACAATTTGCAAAAAGTACGTACTGACAAAGGCTAATAAGCATTCATCTAAAACGTTTCCTAGAAAAACTTTAAAAAGTCAATAATCTGGAGAGTTTTTGTAAGATGTTTCTTCCATCAACCAACGAAGAAACACATTGGTACTTTCCCATGATGAGTGAGTGCTTCAGGATCTATTGCACTTACATGTGCAGCAGAGTACAGCAATGGAAGCATGCTGGGCACATAACCCAGAGGTAGGCAGATTGAAACTATCCTCTGCTATATGCATTTTTTTTTGTTAATTAAAGTAATCCAAAACGAGGCACGAGGCACTGCTTTATTAAATAACACCTCAAACTATCATACCCAGGATTCAAACCTATAACCTGTTGAATTCTAATCAAATACCCTACCCATTGAGCTACTTGATCCTGCATCTATTCTAACCTCCAAAAACACACTCCGATCACTTCAATGATGAAAATTCTTCGTTCGGACGTGAGTAAATCTACTAAGTTTTGTTCTAAATTACTTAGCGCATGCGCACTGCGTACCATACGCATGCGCATTTTTGCCTTAATCGTTCCGTTGCAAAAATCGGCAACGAGCGAACAACTCAGAATGACCCCCAGTGTGCTATCTGCAATACACTATACTTCACACAGTGTGCCATGCACTTTACCTCACATAGTATGCCATCTGCAATGCACTTTACTTCACACAGTGTACCATGCACTTTACCTCACAGTGTGCCATCTGCAATGCACTTTACCTCTCAGTAATTCCTTTGTTATTTATTGAATTGAGTTACTATTTAATATTTATATATGCATTTATTATTTTGAATTGTCTTAATAATCTTTTGTTTTGTTACCTTGATTTGGCCTCTTAATTTATTTAATAGAAGTACAAAGTTGGATGTTGTAAGATTATTTGTTTTATCTTTCCATAGAATAAATATTTCACAGTGAATACAAATGACCACAGATACAGTATATACAGTTGGCAATTTTCACTTGAGATTTTTCTTTAGAGGAAACATGAAAGCATAGTATCTTAAATTCACAACTCTAACTATAATATTTATAAAAATTCCAGTATTCTTTAAAAGCCAGTTTTGTGCTGATAAATATCATTGTAAAGACCTTAAAGGCAGATTATATAAATAATTATATGTATTTTAATAAGACAAACAATAATGTCTGTTTATATATATATATATATATTATAAGGGCACGGTCGTGCCCTTATATTAAGGCTGAATTGAACAAACGGAATTCTCCCATAGGGAACTTCTGAGATGGGGGCATGGTGTTTGAGGGGCTACACCTCAAAAGTGATTAGACGTACTGAGCTGAAATTTGGCATGGACGCGTAGAATCGTCACCCGGTGCTGCATGCCAAATTTCAGGGTAAAATAATAAAAAATGAGGAATTGGGAGTAACCTAAAGTTTCAACTGTCAGTTTTTTTCTGCGACTTCCTGTATGGCTTTTAGACATGGTTGTCCCATAGAGTGAATGAGATTTTTTTTGGGAAGGCATAACTCAGGATAGAGGACGAATTAAGACTTGGGGTTTGTTTTATTAGATAGAGTATGTCCCAGTGTAGTGCCTTTTGGGGTTGTGGTTTTTGAGAAAGTTATAGTTTTTTTTTAATTAAGTAAAATATGCCCCATTTTAAAGATAGGGCTTTTCAATTTGTTGCGCCTGCGCAGTGGCCGCCAGCAGGGGGTGAACATAGATGAGCTTGTCATTGGTGGCATAATGGCTCTAGTAGCCTCACGCGCTGTGTACTGGCAGTTGTGCACGAGGAGAGCGCTGGAAGCAGTGTCTCGTGCATGACGAGGACAGCTGCAGGCGGCGGGAGGACGAGAAGGAGGGAGCGTCTACAAGATCCGGAGGAGATCGCGGGACGTGAGCGACGGAGGGAGCCTTACTGGGGGAGGAGAACGACGGAGCAGTCACACGGAGAGAACCGGAGGAAGACGGGTCCCCTTCAGGAGTGTCAGCGGGAGGAGATAGCCGCAGCTCGGAGGAAGCCGGGTCCACTTACCTCAGCGGGAGCGTCGGCAGGATGTATACTATCATTTCTTATTTTTCTTCTACTTCTCCCGCCCTCCCTGCTGTGTCCGTCCATCCCCCCCCGCCCTCCCTGCTGTGTCCGTCCATCCCCCCCCGCCCTCCCTGCTGTGTCCGTCCATCCCCCCCCCGCCCTCCCTGCTGTGTCCGTCCATCCCCCCCCCGCCCTCCCCCCCGCCCTCCCTGCTGTGTCCGTCCATCCCCCCCCGCCCTCCCTGCTGTGTCCGTCCATCCCCCCCCGCCCTCCCTGCTGTGTCCGTCCATCCCCCCCCGCCCTCCCTGCTGTGTCCGTCCATCCCCCCCCCGCCCTCCCTGCTGTGTCCGTCCATCCCCCCCCCGCCCTCCCTGCTGTGTCCGTCCATCCCCCCCCGCCCTCCCTGCTGTGTCCGTCCATCCATCCCCCCCGCCCTCCCTGCTGTGTCCGTCCATCCCCCCCCGCCCTCCCTGCTGTGTCCGTCCATCCCCCCGCCGCCCTCCCTGCTGTGTCCGTCCATCCCCCCCCGCCCTCCCTGCTGTGTCCGTCCATCCCCCCCCCCCACCCTCCCTGCTGTGTCAGTCCATCCCCCCCCGCCCTCCCTGCTGTGTCCGTACATCCCCCCCCCGCCCTCCCTGCTGTGTCCGTCCATCCCCCCCCCGCCCTCCCCCCCGCCCTCCCTGCTGTGTCCGTCCATCCCCCCCCGCCCTCCCTGCTGTGTCCGTCCATCCCCCCCCGCCCTCCCTGCTGTGTCCGTCCATCCCCCCCCGCCCTCCCTGCTGTGTCCGTCCATCCCCCCCCCGCCCTCCCTGCTGTGTCCGTCCATCCCCCCCCCGCCCTCCCTGCTGTGTCCGTCCATCCCCCCCCGCCCTCCCTGCTGTGTCCGTCCATCCATCCCCCCCGCCCTCCCTGCTGTGTCCGTCCATCCCCCCCCGCCCTCCCTGCTGTGTCCGTCCATCCCCCCGCCGCCCTCCCTGCTGTGTCCGTCCATCCCCCCCCCGCCCTCCCTGCTGTGTCCGTCCATCCCCCCCCCCACCCTCCCTGCTGTGTCAGTCCATCCCCCCCCGCCCTCCCTGCTGTGTCCGTCCATCCCCCCCCCGCCCTCCCTGCTGTGTCCGTCCATCCCCCCCCCTCCCTCCCTGCTGTGTCCGTCCATCCCCCCCCGCCCTCCCTGCTGTGTCCGTCCATCCCCCCCCGCCCTCCCTGCTGTGTCCGTCCATCCCCCCGCCCTCCCTGCTGTGTCCGTCCATCCCCCCCCGCCCTCCCTGCTGTGTCCGTCCATCCCCCCCCGCCCTCCCTGCTGTGTCCGTCCACCCCCCCGCCCTCCCTGCTGTGTCCGTCCACCCCCCCCGCCCTCCCTGCTGTGTCCGTCCATCCCCCCCCGCCCTCCCTGCTGTGTCCGTCCATCCCCCCCCCCGCCCTCCCTGCTGTGTCCGTCCATCCCCCCCGCCCTCCCTGCTGTGTCCGTCCATCCCCCCCCCGCCCTCCCTGCTGTGTCCGTCCATCCCCCCCCGCCCTCCCTGCTGTGTCCGTCCATCCCCCCCGCCCTCCCTGCTGTGTCCGTCCATCCCCCCCCGCCCTCCCTGCTGTGTCCGTCCATCCCCCCCGCCCTCCCTGCTGTGTCCGTCCATCCCCCCCGCCCTCCCTGCTGTGTCCGTCCATCCCCCCCGCCCTCCCTGCTGTCATTCCCCCCCGCCCTCCCTGCTGTGTCTGTCCATTCCCCCCAGCCCTCCCTGCTGTGTCTGTCCATTCCCCCCCGCCCTCCCTGCTTTGTCTGTCCATTCCCCCCGCCCTCCCTGCTGTGTCTGTCCATTCCCCCCCGCCCTCCCTGCTGTGTCTGTCCATTCCCCCCCGCCCTCCCTGCTGTGTTGTCCATTCCCCCCCGCCCTCCCTGCTGTGTCTGTCCATTCCCCCCCGCCCTCCCTGCTGTGTCTGTCCATTCCCCCTCGCCTTCCCTGCTGTGTCTGTCCATTCCCCCCCGCCCTCCCTGCTGTGTCTGTCCATTCCCCCCCGCCCTCCCTGCTGTGTCTGTCCATTCCCCCCCGCCCTCCCTGCTGTGTCTGTCCATTCCCCCCCGCCCTCCAAGCTGTGTCTGTCCATTCCCCCCCGCCCTCCCTGCTGTGTCTGTCCATTCCCCCCCGCCCTCCCTGCTGTGTCCGTCCATCCCCCACCCTCCCTGCTGTGTCCGTCCACCCCCCCCCCGCCCTCCCTGCTGTGTCCGTCCATCCCCCCCCCGCCCTCCCTGCTGTGTCCGTCCACCCCCCGCCCTCCCTGCTGTGTCCGTCCACCCCCCCGCCCTCCCTGCTGTGTCCGTCCACCCCCCCGCCCTCCCTGCTGTGTCCGTCCATCCCCCCCGCCCTCCCTGCTGTGTCCGTCCATCTCCCCCCTGCCCTCCCTGCTGTGTCCGTCCATCCCCCCCCCGCCCTCCCTCCCTCCCTGCTGTGTCCGTCCACCCCCCCGCCCTCCCTGCTGTGTCCGTCCATCCCCCCCGCACTCCCTGCTGTGTCTGTCCATCCCCCCCCGCACTCCCTGCTGTGTCCGTCCATCCCCCCCGCCCTCCCTGCTGTGTCCGTCCATCCCCCCCCCCCGCCGTCCCTTCTGTGTCCGTCCATCCCCCCCGCCCTCCCTGCTGTGTCCGTCCATCCCCCCCGCCCTCCCTGCTGTGTCCGTCCATCCCCCCCCGCCCTCCCTGCTGTGTCCGTCCATCCCCCCCGCCCTCCCTGCTGTGTCCGTCCATCCCCCCCCGCTCTCCCTGCTGTGTCCGTCCATCCCCTCCCCCGCCCTCCCTGCTGTGTCCGTCCATCCACCCCCCCCCCCCGCCCTCCCTGCTGTGTCCGTCCATTCCCCCCGCCTGCCCTGCTGTGTCAGTCCATCCCCCCCCGCCCTCCCTGCCGTGTGTCCGTCCATCGTCCACCCCCCCCCCCGCCGTCCCCAGACGCAGCACCTGACACTCACACGGACCTGACACACATGCACACACTCTCACGCAGCACCTGACACACACAGACGCGCAGCGCCTGACACACACAGACACGCAGCGCCTGACACACACGCAGCGCCTGACACACACGCGGCGCCTGTCGCACTCGCAGCGCCTGTCGCACACGCAGCGCCTGTCGCACACGCAGCACCTGACGCACACGCAGCACCTGACACACACGCAGCACCTGACACACACACTCACACGTACCTGACACACACTCACACGCACCTGACACACACACGCAGCACCTGACACACACACGCGGCACCTGACACATGCACTCACACGCAGCACCTGACATACTCACACGCAGCACCTGACACACACACGCAGACACGCAGCACCTGACACACACACGCAGACACGCAGCACCTGACACACACACACGCAGCACCTGACACACACACACGCAGCACCTGACACACACACACGCAGCACCTGACACACACACACGCAGCACCTGACACACGCAGACACGCAGCACCTGACACACGCACACACGCAGCACCTGACACACGCACACACGCAGCACCTGACACACGCAGCACCTGACACATGCAGCACCTGACACACGCAGACACGCAGCACCTGACACACACACGCAGCTCCTGACACACACACGCAGCACCTGACACACACACGCAGCACCTGACACACACACACACACGCAGCACCTGACACACACACACGCAGCACCTGACACACACACACATGCAGCACCTGACACGCAGACATGCAGCGCCTGACACACACACGCAGACATGCAGCACCTGACACACACACGCAGACATGCAGCGCCTGACACACACGCAGACATGCAGCACCTGACAGACACACACACACAGACATGCAGCACCTGACACACCCACACACACAGATATGCAGCACCTGACAAACCCACACACATACAGACATGCAGCACCTGACACACACACACACACAGGCAGCACCTGACACACACACACACACACACAGACGCAGCACCTGACACTCACACGGACCTGACACACACGCAGCACCTGACACACAGACATGCAGCACCTGACACACACACACAGACGCGCAGCGCCTGACACACACAGACACGCAGCGCCTGACACACACAGACACGCAGCGCCTGACACACACAGACACGCAGCACCTGACACACACGCAGCGCCTGACAGACACGCTCACACGCACTCACACGCAGCGCCTGACACGCACACGCACTCACACGCAGCGCCTGACACACACTCACACGCAGCGCCTGACACGCACACGCACTCACACACAGCGCCTGACATGCATACGCACTCACACGCAGCGCCTGACACTCACACGCAGCGCCTGACACTCACACGCAGCGCCTGACACGCACACGCACTGACACGCAGCGCCTGACACGCACACGCACTGACACGCAGCGCCTGACACGCACTCACACGCAGCGCCTGACACGCACACGCACTCACACGCAGCGCCTGACACGCAGACACGCAGCGCCTGACACAGACACGCAGCGCCTGACACACACACGCACATACTAGTGATGAGTGGGTTCGGTTAGTCGGAATCCGGACCCCCCGAACTTCACCCATTTTACACGAGGCAGGTTCGAACCTTCCCGCCTTGCTCGGCTAACCCGAGCGCGCCCGAACGTCATCATCCCGCTGTCGGATTCTCACGAGATTCGGATGTCTGCATTCGTGGAAAGGGGTCCCATGTGTAAACATGGGACGCCTTTCAGTCCGTATGGTCCCGGTGTACGGTTTGTTGTTTTGCCAAGTACGTGGATTTAATCTGGAACCTGGATCAGGTGAGTATAATTATCTTTTATTTTCAGGGACCCGTGGATTCTACTTGGAGAAGAGGACCGACTGCTTCGTGTCAACATAGGTAAGTATGTGTGTGTTGGCAGGTGTGAAATAAAGTTATACTTTCACGGTGTCTGTGTCCTGTTTTTATTTGGGTATTTTTTTTCCAGTAGAACTACAGGTACCAGCGGGCCCGTTTTTCTCCCGCATGCTGGTACTTGTGGTTCTCCAAGTACCAGCTTGCGGGGGAGGCTTGCTGGGACTTGTAGTACTACTGGAAAAAACAATATTCTTTCAATTTTCTCAAGGCTATCAGCCTCCCATCCGCAGCCCTTGGATGGGGGGGACAGCCTCGAGCTTCACCCCTGGCCCTTGGGTGGCTGGGGGGGGGGACCCCTTGATTGAAGGGGTCCCCACTCCCCCAGTGTACCCCGGCCAGGGGTGACTAGTTGGATATTTAATGCCACGGCCGCAGGGCACTGTATAAAAGTGACCCCCGGCTGTGGCATTATCTGTCCAGCTAGTGGAGCCCGATGCTGGTGTAAAAAATACGGAGGACCCCTACTCTTTTTGTCCCCCGTATTTTTTGCACCAGCACCAGGCGCAGAGCCCGGTGCTGGTTTTAAAAATACGGGGGATCCCCTGACCGTTTTTCCCCCGGATTTTTAGAACCAGGACCGGCTCGAAGAGCCCGAGGCTGGTTATGCTTGGAGGGGGGACCCCACGCAATTTTTTTTTTCGGGTTTTTTACTTTCCATTTAAAAAATAATAATCTTTTAAAAAATATATAAATAATACTTGTGCCTCCAAAAAAGACAAACCAAGTACCTAATCCCTTCTAATATAGATATGCTATTACCAAAAAAACAAAACTTTTATTTATTAGATTCCGCCTGCAAAGTGTGGCGGATTGAAAATGACGAATTTACTGTTTAAAAGCACTGTTGTCGAATTTACAAACTTCAATTGAATATACTTTTGTCGAATTGCTGCATTTGTACCATTGCAGAAAAGTCGAATTTGTCAAATGTCGAATTTTAAAAAGTCGAATTTTGAAAGCCTGTAAGAATAGGCCCCGCCCCCTTCTTCACATCAGCCGTCCCCTTCTACCCCTGTACCTTGCTCTCTCCTGTCTGTGCTCTCTCCCGTCTGTAGGACTAGGCCCCGCCCCCTTCTTACCCTCCAGTGACTGCTCTCTCCTGACAAGTGGACCAGGCCTGCCCCCTACACGCTGCTGGTGTCTTCATTGTTACTTGGTCTGGAGCTCCTTTGGGGAGAGAACTCACGTGAGCTCATTAAGAATGAGGAACTGGGATGTTTTAATTTTATTGTGAGTAGTGTAGTGTGGTGATGTAGTATGTTGTATGGGGGGTATAGTGTAATTATGAAGTGCAGCATATGGGAGGGCTATAGCATAGTGATGTAGTGTGGCATATCGGGGGTGGTAGCGCATAGGCGTGCGTACAGGGGGTGCCTGGTGCGCACAGGCACTCCCTAATGTCCAGCACCGCTGCACGCCACGCTTGCTGTAGCACAGTGATCGGTGTGTGATCGGTGGAGCCTAGCCTGCAGCTCATTTCCGTACCTCTCACCACCGCTACGCCCGCCCCCCCTCTGCCTGCTGCTAATACTATGCTGAGTGCATTCGTCGGCGGCCTCACTGGGGGGACTGGCGTCACCTTGCAATGTGACGTGGTGATGTCCGCCCATGCTCTCCTCCCGCCCACCTGTGCTTTCCTCCGGCTGCGGTCTCTCAGTCCTAGTGTGCCGCGGCCGCCACACCACTGGGGACTGGGAGCCGCCGGCAGACACATTCTGCTGAGACTTAATTGTCAGTGCGGGTTCCGGACGGCAGGCGGCGGGTGGGAGGGCAGACGGGGAACAGGTGTCACAAGGAGTGTGTGGGTAACTAATTCACAATACTTCCGCTCAACATGGCACTGCTGGTCCTTCATCTCCCATGTCTCTTCACCAGGTGGCGGGCGGCCCGGAAATTAAATGATGTGTTGTGCAGCAGTCAGTGTGAAGTGACTGTGAGTAACACTGGTGGTGCTGATGATGCTGCTGCAGAATCGGGAAGCAATTAATTCATAAATATAATGTACTTTATCAGTGTATTATACATACATAAACATGTACATACGTGTATTTGTGTATACATGTATATACATGAGTGTGTGTGTGTGTGTGTGTGTGTGTGTGTGTGTATATATATATATATATATATATATATATATGTATATATGACTTGGGGTTTGTTTTATTAGATAGAGCATGTCCCAGTGAAGTGCCTTTTGGGGTTGTGGTTTTTCAGAAAGTTACAGGTTTTTTTTAATTAAGAGAAATATGCCCCATTATAGAGATCGGGCATTTCAATTTGTTGCGCCTGCACAGTGGCCGCCAGCAGGGGGTGTACTAGAGTGCCTTCACTTGAGAGCCGCAATATGGCCGCCTTCTCCCCGGTTATTCTGTAAATAGGAAAATAACCTCACAGGTTCACATAGGGCAGAGTTGCCACTACTAGTGCAGGGCTGTAACGTACAGTACTAAGGAAAAGCCATATACTAAAGCGGCACGGTGACCTCACCCTTCTCAGAGACACCAGGGCGCAGCACACTGTACGGGGTACACTTGGTACACACACCTGTTAGCTCAGGGCAGCACTATAGGACCCTCCTGTAATGCTGTGCTGGCGGCGTGTAGTGATCAGGGCACTGGGAGACTGGCTGGCTGGTCTCCGTCTCTGCTGCCTATAGAACTTCCACCTCTGTTATATATCAGGGCTGCTCTCCTGTGTGTTCTCTTCCTCTCCTACCTCACACTGGAACTGGCCGCCCAGAGAACGAGAGGGCAGCGGCTGACATCAGAGAGGGTGCAGCAATCTGTGTGGGCAGAGCCCCTCACAGCAAGGTGTCCTTATGCTGTGCCCCGTGTAATCACTGTGATCCATACAGACTCTCACCCTGGTATGCTCTCTATTTATTATTTTTTTTTTACACTGCGGCATGCTCGAGGGAAGGGAACAGGCACCCCCCCACCCCACCGCCACTACTCCTCCGCCAGCATCACTGCCGAGCCGGTCAGTGTTCCGGCGGCAATGAGCAGTAGGCAGCCACCAGCAACAACAGCCAGGAAGCTGTTACTCCCGGCAGCAGTAGCGTCAAGCTGCAATTCAGCCAGCGGCACGATGATCCGGGAGACAGTGGCAGCACAGGGAAGCAGTACCCCCTCCAATCGCAGCACCAACCAGGAGACTGAGGCAGCAACCCACCCCCAGCAGCAGCACCACCCTGATGATAGGTGAGATGCATTTTGGTGTCACAAGAAGGTGGCCGGAGTAGTGGCTGGCTGTGGTCACACCCCGGGCAAAAGTGATAGTGATTTCAGTGTTCCCTTGCGCGGGGATTGGATGTGTAGATGTATGGAGGCTATGTTTGTATAGATGTGAGCGGCAGTGTGCGGATGTATGAGAGCGGCAGTGTGCGGATGTATGAGAGCGGCAATGTACGGCTGTATAACTGCGTCGGTGTGCGGCTGTAAGAGTGCGATGGTGTGCGGCTGTAAGAGTGCGATGGTGTGCGGCTGTAAGAGTGCGGCAGTGTGCGGATGTATGAGAGCGGGGTTGTACGGATGTATGAGAGCGGCAGTGTATGGATGTATGAGAGCAGCAGTGTACAGTAGTGTGAGAGCGGCAGTGTGCGGATGTATGAGAGTGGCGGTGTACGGATGTATGAGAGCGGCAGTGTATGGATGGCAGCGTCATAGGGAGGGATGTCGGAATGCTGTTATAGGGTTCCTAATACAAAATGGAATCCGTATAGTGGGCGGGGCTGGCACCATGGCACCACGTTGGGCTTGATGGGCAGGTAGTGCGGCAAGTACCCCCAAATTGGCGTCTGACGTCGCCCGCAGTCCACACTGTTGTGAGGAGTCAGAGTTAATTTTGACTGTGTAGTGTACTCACAGAGGACCTACCGCCAGTCCCCTCCTCGCATCTGAGCAGCAGCTCAAGCTCTTATTTTCTTTTTAATCAGGAGAGGCCGAGTGAACTGTGAGCAGGGGGGCAGAGCTACATGGGACCCAGAGGGGCTGCTGTGCTGTCAGAGAGGGAGAGGAAGAGAGAGATGAAGCTACTGCAGATCCCCAGCTGATTGTGAGGTGCCGGGTTGAAGGGTGATGTGATCACCCTTCTCCCTCGCTGCCGCTGGGGACCGCATCTAGGCTTCCTCCATCGAGGGCATGCGGCGCAGCAGTGGGCAGCGTGAATGAGTTTGTCTGACTCATTATACTGCTGCCTGTTGTGGACACCTCCGTCCGTACGGACTGGTGTACATGCCCAGCACAGAGGTGACAGTGTTGGTGGAAGTGCTGCCCAGCTCTGACCCTGCAGGCCTCCCTGATCTGGCTGCGGCCGCTGCTGCTGCGGCCTGAAACCCCTGCCGGTCCCCTCCATAGACTTCCGCCTGGCCAGCGCTGAGGTACTAGGGGTAGCCCAGCTGCGGGAAGGGTATGTCTCTGGCTTTCTCTCCGGCAGGGGAAGGTGACAGCGGCGGAGGAAGTGCTGCCCACCTCAGACACTACAGGCCTCCCCGATCCAGCTGCGGCCACAGCTGATGCTGCCAGAACCCCCTGCTGGTCTCCTTTGTTGACTGCCGCATGACCAGTGCTGAAGTACTGGGGGTAAGCCAGCTACGGGAAGAGTGTCTCTGCCTCGGGCTCTCTCTCTCTGGCAGGGGAAGGAAGGGCTGATTCTCTGGATCAACAGGGAGGGCTGGGCTGCAGGAACACAGCACTGGAAGAAACAGGAGGCCGAACTCATGACCAAAAAGTGAGCAGTGCAGTGATCAGCCCCCTGGTCTTTCCCTCTCTCTGGGTGCAGAGCTGTATTCTACAGAGAGAGCTGGGATGGGAAGAAGGGGAACGGCACTTGACATACACATACACGCGCAACACCTGACACACACACACATACACGTGCGGCACCTGACACACACACACGTAGCATCAGACACAATAAAATAAACATGCAGCACCTGACCCACACATACACGCGCAACACCTGACACACACACATATACACGTGCGGCACCTGACACACGTAGCATCAGACACAATAAAATAAACATGCAGCACCTGACACATGCATATACACGCAGCACCTGACACATACATATACACGCACACCATCAGACACACACATACACATGCAGCACCTTACTCACACACATAGACACGTGTAGCACCTGACGCACACACATGTACACGTGCAGCACCTGACGCACACTCATGTACACACGCAGCAACTGACGCACACTCGTGTACACGCGCAGCACCTAATGCACACTCATGTACACATGCAGCACCCGACGCACACTCATGTACACGCGCAGCACCTAATGCACACTCATGTACACGTGCAGCACCTGACGCACACTCATGTACACGCGCAGCACCTGACACAGACATACGTATTCATGCACAGCACCAGACATACACTTGTACACACGCGGAGCACCTGATACTCACACACATATGCACCCGCAACACCTGACACACACACGTGCGGCAGCTGACGCATACACACGCACCATCAGACAAACACACACACACACACAGGAGCTGATACACAGGCAGCACCTGACACACACACACATACACGCGCAGCACCTGACACCACACACTCACACGTACAAGCAATGCATTTCACGCTTACCTCCAGCCTCAGTCACAGGCTGCTGCCGCCTACCCCCCTCCCTGCATCAGCTGCAAAGGCAGCAAAATATTTTGACTAAAGTCTCAAGGCCAATACACATTAAACGATGTCGCTCTGTGAGCGACATCGTCTAATGTTTCCCCCTCCCGGGCCGGCCGGCGGCCGACTGTACACACTGAGCGATATGACCGCTCATATCGCTCAGTGACGTCACGCCCCCGCCAGCCCTGCATGAAGGTCGTGGACGACAGTCCACATCCTTCATGCATGACCTACCGACAGCGACGATTGTTGCCGACCCGCGGGGCCGCGCATCGTTCGTCGCTGGCGGCATACACACTTAACGATAAAACGAGCGACGTCGCTCAAGGAGGGGGAAAATGAGCGACGTTGCTCATTAAATCGTTAAGTGTGTATGGACCTTAAACAATTCGGTTTGGTTAATAAAATAATTTTGCACAGAACAGTGATGTTATACGAACATTTTCATTAAACATTTAAATAATCAAATGTTTATTCTTACAGTGAAATTTTACATTTCTGAATAAAAAAAATAAATTTAAAAAAAGCGATGAAATTCCATAGACAAAAAACCTTACGGTTTCACATGTCCCATTAAGGCTTCTTAGACATGATCGAAATTTCAGAAACCTGTTGTAACTCTTCCACTCAAACTCCAAAAAGCAATGAAATTCCGATCATTAAGGCTGACGCCTTAATGGACGTGTTCCTTGCGCAATACAGATATGGTATGCCATCACAGCCTGTGGGTAAGTGCAGATTCAGCACTCTCACAGAGTGAGATTGCTGTCACTCACACAATGGTGGAGCTGCTAATTCACAGATTTGTGTGCTCATTGGAATACACACATGCAGTCTATGCAACTGAAAGTCTGAGCGGAAGACAAAGCTGCTCAGATGAGGTAAGAGTGTTGTTGATTGGAGGGAGGAGAGCGGTGTGGATGGGGGAACAGAAGTGTGTGGATAGAGGGAACACTAAGCAGCACTGATGGGGGGGACAAAGAAACACAGGGGGTAATTCAGACCGCAGCAGCAGCAATCGCAGTCTGAATTAGTTTGTGAGGTGCGCACGTGCAATGGCCGCACTGCGCGTGCGTACCCCAGGAGCCCAGTGAGGTGCTATCAGCATTTCAATGGCTGCGATCACCCTGCCTGATTGATAGGCAGAGATGGTTGCGGGGAAGGAGGGGGGCGTGCAAACAGCGTTAGAATGCCATTGGCAGGGCATGGTCTGCACAACGGAGGCGTTTCCGGACCACTGGGGGGTGGGCTGTAGCGGTTATCCCCTGCCAAGAGCGCAGGATCCACGAAATTTACCTTCAGGATGTCAGCTACATGAATGGGGTAAGAGTGGTGTGGATAGGGGGTAGATTAAGCAGCAAGTATGGGAAGGGAGACAGAGCGGTGCAGATGGGTTGAAAACACTGGCATGGATGGGTAGAAAACTGATGCAGATGGGAGAGAAGATAGTGTGCCATGTACTGAAGGAGGCAGAGTGACGTTGAAGAAGGAAACACTGAGCAGCACAGAGAGAAGGAAACGGTGGTACAGACAAGGCACAGGTGGGGAAAAACAGATGGTACAGATAAGTTAGTACAGACTAGCACAGATGGGAGAACACAGCAGTAGGGATTGGGGAAGACAGGGCAGCATGGGGGTGTATAGGGGAAGTAAGTGTAGATGCATAGACCGTAGATAGGGTATTATAGTTTTAGCAATTAACCAAGATGTTTGAGGGAGCTAAATGTGTATACTAAGTGAGATGGATGTATGGAGTTAGAAGGATGTTGTAACAAGGTGGGATTGTTGTGGTGACCGAATGGGATGGTTGTGGGCACTGTGTGGGATGGGAGCACCACAAAACTGCTCAGACCTTCAGTTGCATAGACTGCATGTGTGTATTCCAATGAGCACACAAATCTGTGAATTAGCAGCTCCACCATTGTGTGAGTGACAGCAATCTCACTCTGTGAGAGTGCTGAATCTGCACTTACCCACAGGCTGTGATGGCATACCATATCTGTATTGCGCAAGGAACACGTCCATTAAGGCGTCAGCCTTAATGATCGGAATTTCATTGCTTTTTGGAGTTTGAGTGGAAGAGTTACAACAGGTTTCTGAAATTTCGATCATGTCTAAGAAGCCTTAATGGGACATGTGAAACCGTAAGGTTTTTTGTCTATGGAATATATATATATATATATATATATATATATATATAAATATATATATAAAAAAACAACAACCTTGAGTTGGGCTTTTTTTGGGGCTTTTTAGGATTGGTTTGGGCTTGTTTTGGGCTTATTTTTCAGTCATCGGTTGCTTGTTTTCCATTTCAGAGTTGGCAACACTGGTGTAGGCTGGCCTGTGCTGTAGTTCTTGAACTGTACTATACCGACAGCATTTGTATTGTGTTTTGGCTGTGCTGCAACACAGTACTTATGTGTGTAATGTTTATGTATGTTTTTTTGCTTCTTTATGTCAATAAAGACTGCTTTTTCAATCCAATATCTGAAAACAATCAATGTTTATCTTTGATGGCAATAGAAGTGGTATGATATTTGCTGCTTTTGAAAGGCAATATCTGATATGTCCCCTATCTGGGAACCATATATTAAATGGCTTTTCAGAAAAGGAAGATGGTAGAAGAGCTTTCAGTACTTGTTGGACCGATGCACATTTCCTATTCTAGCCTCCAAAAACAGATTCAGTTGCATTTTCCAGTGTGTTTTAAATGCGCCTTTGCAAATGTCTTACATCGACAAACTTATTTAGTACTATTTTGCAAATAGGGTTACATTGTTGCAACATTGTGTTCCCTAATTGCTTGATTTTTTAAATGCAACAATTGATAAAGACACCTGATAACTGCTCTGTGGAGTCTTATTTTGCGTCTACTTCTTATCTTCATTTAATTCCCTACCTCTAATCAAGGCATTTTTAAATGCTGGGGGCTGCCAGGACGTGAGGCCTACCTAGACTTTAGATCTGAATTTGAATGTACTTGTGAACTAACTTAATTTCCTACTTCTAAATTCATTCCTAAATTCACTACTTACATGAATCCTGTAGTTGGGCATTTTGGGACTTCGATTGTGGGCATTGTTTTGTGTCCAGACCAGCAGCAGGTGGTGTGCATTTGCTGGAAAGGCAACGAAGACCTCCGATATGCTGCATCTCCTGATGTGTGTCTACTTCAAGTGGCTGTCAGCAAATGCCTGCTAGATACCCCATTCCAAGCTGATTGTGACTTCACGGAACATGCATCATAGAACAGGCATGCTAGAACATGGGTCTTCAACCTGCGACCCTCCAGCTGCTGTGGAACTACACATCCCAGCATGCCCTGCCTCAGTTTTAGCATACCTTAATAGCAAAACTGTGGCAGGGCATGCTGGGATGTGTAGTTTCACAGCAGCTGGAGGGCCACAGGATGAAGACCCATGTGCTAGAGCCAAGCCGCAGGTACATTGAATGCTAGCAAGCTGAATGTTTAAATCCTTTTTGTTCCGCAGCATTCCAATGCGGAAGATTCCATGGAACCAGAGATTATTCCATTGAGAAGGACATGCTGCCTGGATGACTGCACTGTGCAAATTAAGTCACGGAGCCAGTTGGCTTGTGGGTGGCTCTGGTGACTGGGTGGTTGGGTGGGCGGTGTGTCGGAGGTGGAGCACATGCAAATGAATGTGTATCATCCAGCTAGTGAGAGTGAAAACTCATGCAGGAGTGTGCCTGCTTGTCAGTGGGTTATGCACCTTGCCTGACGTCAAATCTACATGGAGCAGCTGGAGGGGACAAGAGCAGGTTTGCAAAATATAGATAGAAGAGCATATATGCTGGCGCATTCTCCATGATTGTGTCAGCTTATGTTTTGGTGCACTGCACTTTCCTCCACTAAGTTTTAGCTATTTTGGTTAAACGCAAGTGTAGTTGCTTCTCGCCCTTTTGGCTGTGATCTTGTATCGTGGTTGAAGAGTCTGCTGGAGGGATTGTTTTCTTCATTGGCGAGAGACTGAAGATATTCCAGGATGGAAGGCTTGGGAACACTATCCGTTTTTAAGTTGTGGAAGAGTTGAAAGACCGGATTGGACTACATTCTATAGTAAAGGATATCTTTGTATTTATTAATCCTCCCTTTATATGTGTCGGTCTTTCAATAAAGCTTCGGGCTTGTGATTCCCTCACCCTCTTACACTCCACACCCATAGCCTTATTAACTGTTGTATTATTGTATTGTTTAAATGTATAGTGCAGTTCATGATTTATAGTGTAGGCTGGCCTGTGCTGTAGTTCTTGAACTGTACTATACCGACAGCATTTGTATTGTGTTTTATCTGTGCTGCAACACAGTACTTATGTGTGTAATGTTTATGTATGTTTTTTTTCTTCTTTATGTCAATAAAGACTGCTTTTTCAATCCAATATCTGAAAACAATCAATGTTTATCTTTGATGGCAATAGAAGTGGTATGATATTTGCTGCTTTTGAAAGGCAATATCTGATATGTCCCCTATCTGGGAACCATATATTAAATGGCTTTTCAGAAAAGGGAGATGGTAGAAGAGCTTTCAGTACTTGTAGGACCGATGCACATTTCCTATTCTAGCCTCCAAAAACAGATTCAGTTGCATTTTCCAGCGTGTTTTGGATGCGCCTTTGCAAATGTCTTACATCGACAAACTTATTTAGTACTATTTTGCAAATAGGGTTACATTGTTGCAACATTGTGTTCCCTAATTGCTTGATTTTTTAAATGCAACAATTGATAAAGACACCTGATAACTGCTCTGTGGAGTCTTATTTTGTGTCTACTTTTTATCTACATTTAATTCTCTACCTCTTATCAAGGCATTTTTAAGTGCTGGGGGCTGCCAGGACGTGAGGCCTACCTAGACTTTAGATCTGAATTTGAATGTACTTGTGAACTAACTTCATTTCCTACTTCTAAATTCATTCCTAAATTCACTACTTACATGAATCCTGTAGTTGGGCATTTTGGGACTTCGATTGTGGGCATTGTTTTGTGTCCAGACCAGCAGCAGGTGGTGTGCATTTGCTGGAAAGGCATCGAAGACCTCCGATCTCCTGATGTGTGTCTCCCTCAAGTGGCTGTCAGCAAATGCCTGCTAGACACCCCATTCCAAGCTGATTGTGACATCACGGTACATGCATCATAGAACAGGCATGCTAGAACATGGGTCTTCAACCTGCGACCCTCCAGCTGCTGTGGAACTACACATCCCAGCATGCCCTGCCTCAGTTTTAGCATACCTTAATAGCAAAACTGTGGCAGGGCATGCTGGGATGTGTAGTTTCACAGCAGCTGGAGGGCCACAGGATGAAGACCCATGTGCTAAAGCCAAGCCGCAGGTACATTGAATGCTAGCAAGCTGAATATTTAAATCCTTTTTATTCCGCAGCATTCCAATGTGGAAGATTCCATGGAACCAGAGATCCTTCCATTGAGAAGGACATGCTGCCTGGATGACTACACTGTGCAAATTAAATCACGGTGCCAGTTGGCTTGTGGGTGGCTCTGGTCACTGGGTGGTTGGGTGGGTGGTGTGTCGGAGGTGGAGCACATGCAAATGATTGTGTATCATCCAGCTAGTGAGAGAGAAAACTCATGCAGGAGTGTGCCTGCTTGTCAGTGGGTTATGCACCTTTCCAGACGTCAAATCTACATGGAGCAGCTGGAGAGGACAAGAGCAGGTTTGCAAAATATAGACAGAAGAGCTCTCCAGCCTAGTTTGCTGTCTGTTTCCACTTCTCTTTTCTTGAGCCGCTCCCTTCTATGCCCTTGCGCACTATCCTGACTTCTCCCATCTGCTTACTTTGTGCCTTCCAACGCACAATGCGAACTACAGGTAGTGCTGCAGGGCCCACACCCTTTTACTTGCCATACAGAGCAGCTCTGGAGCTGTTACAGTGCCCAGCTTCTGCAAGAAATCAGCTTGAATGCTTCAGGGGCTGGGGCATAGCCAACATGAGCCCCACACCGAAGGAGGGTGGAGGTGTTTAATGCGAACTAGGGGTCATCCAAGCGCCGCAAAAGGCCGCCATGCCCTGCACGCCCCTTTTCTCTTTTCATATGCAGACGAGGGTTGAAGCCAAATTTGACCCACTGCTTGGATGACATCACCATATGCAAATCCATCTGCTGCAGGCCTTCCCCCAGGAATGCTTGCACTAGTTGTTGCATTTGGTTTGTTGTTTGGGGGTGCTTCAGTATTAGGCAGCCTTCTGCCCTCCCATGTTCATCTGAAAATATGTGTTCTCCCTGCAGTTGTTGTCCCCAGATGAGAGTTCCCTTGTGCTGCCTCAGTTGAATCTTCTTTACTTGACAGAGATGTGCCTGAGCAGCGGCCCTCCCCAGCCCTATCCCAAATCATACTTATTTTGCATAGGAGATACCATGGTCATGAAGATTGTTCTCCCAGGGTGAGGTTCATTCATTGCATTCTGGGTATGCTGACCCCTGTGATTTCCCCAAATGTGGGAAACTTGACTGCATTATTTGTGGTAGTGGGGGACTGTGTTTGTGCTTTCCTCTGGTCAGCTCTGGTAAAAGTCAGATTTATTTATCTCAGATCTTCCTCTAGCCTTGTTCCTCTTTCGAGAGTTCCCTTGTGCTGCCTCAGTTGGATCTCCTTTACTTGACAGGGGGGTGCCCAAGCTGCGACCCTCCCCAGCTCTAGCCCAACTCCTACTTACCTGCCAGGTGAGATACTATGATCATGAAGGTGCTTCTCCCAGGGCAAGGCTCACCCATTGCACTCTGGGTGTGCTGCCCCTGTGATTTCCCCAAATGTGGGAAACTTGACTGCATAATTTGTGTTTCCACTGGTCGGCTTTCATATAATTCAGATCTCTTTGTCTCAGGTCTCTCTCCAGCTTAGTTTGCAGTCTGTTTCCACTTCTTTTTTTTTGAGCCCCTCCCTTCTATACCCTTGTGCACTATCCTGACTTCTCCTCCTGTCTGCTTACTTTGTGCCTTCCAATGCACAATGCAAACTACAGGTAGTGCTGCAGGGCCCACAAACTTTTACTTGCATTACAGAGCAGCTCTGGAGCTGTTACAGTGCCAAGCTGCTGCAAGAAATCAGCTTGAATGCTTCAGGGGCTGGGGCATTGCCAACATGAGCCCCACACCGAAGGAGGGTGGGGGTGTTTAATGCGAACTAAGGGTCATCCAAGCGCCGCAAAAGGCCGCCATTCCCTACATACCCCTTTTCTCTTTTCATATGCAGATGAGGGTTCCAGCCAACTTTGGCCCACTGCTTGGATGACATCACCATATGCAAATCCATCTGCTGCAGGCCTTCCCCAGGAATGCTTGCACTAGTTGTTGCATTTGGTTTGTTGTTTGGGGGTGCTTCAGTATTAGGCAGCCTTCTGCCCTCCCATGTTCATCTGAAAATATGTGTTCTCCCTGCAGTTGTTGTCCCAAGATGAGAGTTCCCTTGTGCTGCCTCAGTTGAATCGCCTTTACTTGACAGAGATGTGCCTGAGCAGCGGCCCTCCCCAGCCCTATCCCAAATCATACTTATTTTGCATAGGAGATACCATGGTCATGAAGATTGTTCTCCCAGGGTGAGGTTCATTCATTGCATTCTGGTTATGCTGACCGCTGTGATTTCCCCAAATGTTGGAAACTCGACTGCATTATTTGTGGTAGTGGGGGGCTGTGTTTGTGCTTTCCTCTGGTCAGCTCTGGTAAAAGTCAGATTTCTTTGTCTCAGATCTTCCTCTAGCCTTGTTCTTCTTTCGAGAGTTCCCTTGTGCTGCCTCAGTTGGATCTCCTTCACTTGACAGGGGGGTGCCCGAGCAGCGACCCTCCCCAGCTCTAGCCCAACTCCTACTTACCTGCCAGGTGAGATCCTATGATCATGTAGGTGCTTCTCCCAGGGCAAGGCTCACCCATCGCACTCTGGGTGTGCTGCCCCTATGATTTCCCCAAATGTGGGAAACTTGACTGCATAATTTGTGTTTCCCCTGGTCGGCTCTCGTATAATTCAGATGTCTTTGTCTCAGGTCTCTCTCCAACCTAGTTTGCTGTCTGTTTCCACTTCTCTTTTCTTGAGCCGCTCCCTTCTATGCCCTTGCGCACTATCCTGACTTCTCCCGTCTGCTTACTTTGTGCCTTCCAACGCACAATGCGAACTACAGGTAGTGCTGCAGGGCCCACACCCTTTTACTTGCCTTACAGAGCAGCTCTGGAGCTGTTACAGTGCCCAGCTGCTGCAAGAAATCAGCTTGAATGCTTCAGGGGCTGGGGCATAGCCAACATGAGCCCCACACCGAAGGAGGGTGGAGGTGTTTAATGCGGACTAGGGGTCATCCAAGCGCCGCAAAAGGCCGCCATGCCCTGCACGCCCCTCTTCTCTATTCATATGCAGATGAGTGTTGAAGCCAACTTTGACCCACTGCTTGGATGACATCACCATATGCAAATCCATCTGCTGCAGGCCTTCCCCCAGGAATGCTTGCACTAGTTGTTGCATTTGGTTTGTTGTTTGGGGGTGCTTCAGTATTAGGCAGCCTTCTGCCCTCCCATGTTCATCTGAAAATATGTGTTCTCCCTGCAGTTGTTGTCCCCCGATGAGAGTTCCCTTGTGCTGCCTCAGTTGAATCTCCTTTACTTGACAGAGATGTGCCTGAGCAGCGGCCCTCCCCAGCTCTATCCCAAATCATACTTATTTTGCATAGGAGATACCATGGTCAAGAAGATTGTTTTCCCAGGGTGAGGTTCATTCATTGCATTCTGGGTATGCTGACCCCTGTGATTTCCCCAAATGTGGGAAACTGGACTGCATTATTTGTGGTAGTGAGGGACTGTGTTTGTGCTTTCCTCTGGTCAGCTCTGGTAAAAGTCAGATTTCTTTGTCTCAGATCTTCCTCTAGCCTTGTTCTTCTTTCGAGAGTTCCCTTGTGCTGCCTCAGTTGGATCTCCTTCACTTGACAGGGGGGTGCCCGAGCAGCGACCCTCCCCAGCTCTAGCCCAGCTCCTACTTACCTGCCAGGTGAGATACTATGATCATGAAGGTGCTTCTCCCAGGGCAAGGCTCACCCATTGCACTCTGGGTGTGCTACTCCTGCGGTTTCCCCAAATGTTGGACACTTGACTGCATAATTTGTGTTTCACCTGGTCGGCTCTCGTATAATTCAGATCTCTTTGTCTCAGGTCTCTCTCCAGCCTAATTTGCAGTCTGTTTCCACTTCTCTTTTCTTGAGTTGCTCCCTTCTATGCCCTTGCGCACTATCCTGACTTCTCCCGTCTGCTTACTTTGTGCCTTCCAACACACAATGCAAACTACAGGTAGTGCTGCAGGGCCCACACCCTTTTACTTGCCTTACAGAGCAGCTCTGGAGCTGTTACAGTGCCCAGCTGCTGCAAGAAATCAGCTTGAATGCTTCAGGGGCTGGGGCATAGCCATCATGAACCCCACACCGAAGGAGGGTGGAGGTGTTTAATGCGAACTAGGGGTCATCCAAGCACCGCAAAAGGCCGCCATGCCCTGCATGCCAATTTTATCTTTTCATAAGCAGACGAGGGTTGAAGCCAACTTTGACCCACTGTTTGGATGACATCACCATATGCAAATCCATCTGCTGCAGGCCTTCCCCCAGGAATGCTTGCACTAGTTGTTGCATTTGGTTTGTTGTTTGGGGGTGCCTCAGTATTAGGCAGCCTTCTGCCCTCCCATGTTCATCTGAAAATATGTGTACCTCCTGCAGTTGTTGTCCCCAGATGAGAGTTCCCTTGTGCTGCCTCAGTTGAATCTCCTTTACTTGACAGAGATGTGCCTGAGCAGCGGCCCTCTCCAGCCCTATCCCAAATCATACTTATTTTGCATAGGAGATACCATGGTCATGAAGATTGTTCTCCCAGGGTGAGGTTCATTCATTGCATTCTGGGTATGCTGACCCCTGTTATTTTCCCAAATGTGGTAAACTTGACAGCATTATTTGTGGTAGTGGGGGACTGTGTTTGTGCTTTCCTCTGCTCAGCTCTGGTAAAAGTCAGATTTCTTTGTCTCAGATCTTCCTCTAGCCTTGTTCTTCTTTCGAGAGTTCCCTTGTGCTGCCTCAGTTGGATCTCCTTCACTTGACAGGGGGGTGCCCGAGCAGCGACCCTCCCCAGCTCTAGCCCAACTCCTACTTACCTGCTAGGTGAGATACTATGATCATGAAGGTGCTTCTCCCAGGGCAAGGCTCACCAATTGCACTCTGGGTGTGCTGCTCCTGCGATATCCCCAAATGTGGGAAACTTGACTGCATAATTTGTGTTTTCCCTGGTCGGCTCTCGTATAATTCAGATCTCTTTGTCTCATGTCTTTCTCCAGCCTAGTTTGCTGTCTGTTTACACTTCTCTTTTCTTGAGCCACTCCCTTCTATGCCCTTGCGCACTATCTTGACTTCTCCCGTCTGCTTACTTTGTGCCTTCCAACGCACAATGCGAACTACAGGTAGTGCTGCAGGGCCCACACCCTTTTAGTTGCCTTACAGGGCAGCTCTGGAGCTATAACAGTGCCCAGCTGCTGCAAGTAATCAGCTTGAATGCTTCAGGGGCTGGGGCATAGCCAACATGAGCCCCACACCGAAGTAGGGTGGAGGTGTTTAATGCGAACTAGGGGTCATCCAAGCGCCGCAAAAGGCCGCCATGCCCTGCACGCCCCTTTTCTCTTTTCATATGCAGACGAGGGTTGAAGCCAACTTTGACCCACTGCTTGGATGACATCACCATATGCAAATCCATCTGCTGCAGGCCTTCCCCCAGGAATGCTTGTACTAGTTGTTGCATTTGGTTTGTTGTTTGGGGGTGCTTCAGTATTAGGCAGCCTTCTGCCCTCCCATGTTCATCTGAAAATATGTGTTCTCCCTGCAGTTGTTGTCCCCAGATGAGAGTTCCCTTGTGCTGCCTCAGTTGAATCTCCTTTACTTGACAAGGGAGGCATTTTGGATTTTTTCTTTGGGTACCCTTACACCTGATGGTCTGAATGAGAGCATCGAACTGAACAACATTGGCAGTCTCTGAAGATTTTATCTATTGATTTACCTAATATATTATTTATTGAATATCCATTTATTGTATGTTTAATAAATAAACAAAATTATTAGAAGTAGCTATTTTGGAAACAGCTTTCCTTTTAGGATGAAACTGTATAATCCTGTTGTATGTGTTCCTTTAAAGTTCTTTAGTAAAATCCACTAGTAATGATGAACATCAGATTTCTTCCTCCATCCTCTTTTTACACTTTCTCTTGGTTCTATATATATATATATTTTTTTTTATTTTTATTTTTTCCCCTCCTTCTCCCAAAAGGCCCCCCTCCCTCCCCCCCCTCCCTGTTTTAAATTTTAAAATCTTTAAATATTTAAATCTTCGAATCCTTAAATTGTCTGTTTAATATTTATTTTTTCTTCAATTCTTTTTGTTGTTTAAACAGCAATGTAGTTATTCCAGGGGTTAAAATAATGAAATATAGAAATAATATTAACAAAAATTAAAGGTAAAAATGAATTGATAGAATGATCCCATTAAAAGTAAATAAATAATATGGATGTTAAGCTGAGCGGGTTGGATTCAAACATGGGACTAGCTGCATAGAGTGCATTTGATGTTTCCCCTGCGCCACAAGAACTGCTTTAGTAGTGGCATGGATTTATGTTACCCTAAAAGGTTTTATATAAGTAAATGGGGATCCTTAGTGCTGAGTCTCTGAATTATGTATATGTGATTATAGATATGAGGTATTGATTGAAAGATTATAGGTTAATCTGTATATAGATTATATATTTTCTGTTATTTTTTAAACCACCTTGTTGCTTATTTTATTATTATTTTTAATCACCATGTTGCTTATTTTTATATTATGAAATGCCTTTATATGTGCAATTGCAATTAGAAAGTTGTTCCATATGTGAGTCATTACATGTATGCATCCAATTAGTACATGTATGTATCCAATCAACTAATTAGTAATGCTATTGGTCCGGTGCATTTTAAAAAGAGCCTGCTAGGCTGCTGATGTATCCTCTGACGAAACCGCTCTTGGATAACAGCGGAGAAACGCGTAAGGAAGGTGATTACCGGACACTCTGATTGCTGAGATATAAGCCCGTTCATGAACGAGCTACATCACGGCGGACGTCTAATGTAAAGACAGCGGTGAAGGGGAAAAAGCAATTTGAGACCGAGCAAAAGGAGGTCTCTACCCCACGGCAGGGAGAAATATCCCGACCGCGAGTGCCAATAAGATCCATCCACGGTTAACGGGGGTCGTAGCATACCGCTGTGTTTCACCAACCATCACAGCGCTCTCCCCCTGTTTTCTTTCATTACTCACGTGAGTTACATATGAACTTTAACTGCAGTAAATAATAAGAATTTACTTACCGATAATTCTATTTCTCATAGTCCGTAGTGGATGCTGGGGACTCCGTAAGGACCATGGGGAATAGCGGCTCCGCAGGAGACTGGGCACATCTAAAGAAAGCTTTAGGACTATGTGGTGTGCACTGGCTCCTCCCCCTATGACCCTCCTCCAAGCCTCAGTTAGGATACTTTGCCCGGACGAGCGTACACAATAAGGAAGGATTTTGAATCCCGGGTAAGACTCATACCAGCCACACCAATCACACCGTATAACTTGTGATCTGAACCCAGTTAACAGTATGATAACAGAGGAGCCTCTGAAAAGATGGCTCCCAACAATAATAACCCGATTTTTGTAACAATAACTATGTACAAGTATTGCAGACAATCCGCACTTGGGATGGGCGCCCAGCATCCACTACGGATTATGAGAAATAGAATTATCGGTAAGTAAATTCTTATTTTCTCTAACGTCCTAAGTGGATGCTGGGGACTCCGTAAGGACCATGGGGATTATACCAAAGCTCCCAAACGGGCGGGAGAGTGCGGATGACTCTGCAGCACCGAATGAGAGAACTCCAGGATAAAGCCGCCAATTCTGACACGCGCCTGGCCCAGGCCAAGGCCAACAGCATGACCACTTTCCATGTGAGATATTTTAACTCCACAGATTTAAGTGGTTCAAACCAATGTGACTTTTGGAACCCAAACTACATTGAGATCCCAAATTGCCACTGGAGGCACAAAAGGAGGCTGTATATGCAGTACCCCTTTTACAAACGTCTAAACTTCAGGGACTGAAGCTAGTTCTTTTTTGGAAGAAAATTGACAGGGCCGAAATCTGAACCTTAATGGACCCCAATTTCAGGCCCATAGACACTCCTGTTTGCAGGAAATGTAGGAATCGACCCAGTTGAATTTCCTCCGTCTGGCCTTACTGGCCTCGCACTACGCAACATATTTTCGCCAATTGCGGTGATAATGTTTTTGCGGTTACATCCTTCCTGGCTTTAGATCAGGATATGGATGACTTCATCCGGAATGCCTTTTTTCCTTCAGGATCCGGTGTTCAACCGGCATGCCGTCAAACGCAGCCGCGGTAAGTCTTGGAACAGACAGGGTCCTTGCTGGAGCAGGTCCCTTCTTAGAGGTAGAGGCCACGGATCCTCCGTGAGCATCTCTTGAAGTTCCGGTTACCAAGTCCTTCTTGGCCAATCCGGAGCCACGAATATAGTGCTTTCTCCTCTCCATCTTATCAATCTCAGTACCTTGGGTATGAGAGGCAGAGGAGGGAACACATACACTGACTGGTACACCCACAGTGTTACCAGAGCGTCTACAACTATTGCCTGAGGGTCTCTTGACCTGGCGCAATACCTGTCGAGTTTTTTAATCATGTGGACGACTTCTGGGTGAAGTCCCCACTCTCCCGGGTGGAGGTCGTGCTGAGGAAGTCTGCTTCCCAGTTGTCCACTCCCGGAATGAATACTGTTGACAGTGCTATCACATGATTTTCCGCCCAGCGAAGAATCCCTGCAGCTTCTGCCATTGCCCTCCTGCTTCTTGTGCCACCCTGTCTATTTACGTGGGTGACTGCCATGATGTTGTCCGACTGGATCAACACCGGCTGACCTTGAAGCAGAGGTCTTGCTAAGCTTAGAGCATTGTAAATGGCCCTTAGCTTCAGGATATTTATGTGAAGTGATGTATCCAGGCTTGACCCTAAGCCCTGGATATTCCTTCCCTGTGTGACTGCTCACCAGCCTCGCAGGCTGGCATCCGTGGTCACCAGGACCCAGTCCTGAATGCCGAATCTGCGGCCCTCTAGAAGATGAGCACTCTGCAACCACCACAGGATGGATACCCTTGTCCTTGGTGACAGGGTTATCCGCTGATGCATCTGAAAATGCGACCCGGACCATTTGTCCAGTAGGTTCCACTGGAAAGTTCTTGCGTGGAATCTAACGAATGGGATTGCTTCGTAGGAAGCCACCATTTTTACCCAGAACCCTTGTGCATTGATGCACTGAGACTTGGTTCGGTTTTAGGAGGTTCCTGACTAGCTCGGATAACTCCCTGGCTTTCTCTTCCGGGAGAAACACCTTTTTTCTGGACTGTGTCCAGGAACATCCCTAGGAAACAGAAGACAAGTCGTCGGAACCAGCTGCGATTTTGGAATATTGAGAATCCAATCGTGCTGCCGCAACACTACCTGAGATAGTGCTACACCGACTTCCAACTGTTCCCTGGATCTTACCCTTATCAGGGAATCGTCCAAGTAAGGGATAACTAAAATTCCCTTCCTTCGAAGGGATATCATTTCGGCCATTACCTTGGTAAAGACCCGGGGTGCCGTGGACCATCCCTACGGCAGCGTCTGAACTGATAGTGACAGTTTTGTACCATAACCTGAGGTACCCTTGGTGAGAAGGGTAAATTTTGACATGAAGGTAAGCATCCTTGATGTCCCGAGACATCATGAAGTCCCCTTCTTCCAGGTTCGCAATCACTGCTCTGAGTGACTCAATCTTGAATTTGAACCTCTGTATGTAAGTGTTCAAAGATTTTAGATTTTAGATTTAGAATCGGTCTCACCGAGCCGTCTGGCTTCGGTACCACAATAGTGTGGAATAATACCCCGTTCCCTGTTGCAGGAGGGGTACCTTGATTATCACCTGCTGGGAATACAGCTTGTGAATGGCTTCCAAAACTGCCTCCCTGTCAGAGGGAGACGTCGGTAAAGCCGACTTTTGGAAACGGCGAGGGGGAGACGTCTCGAATTCCAATATGTACCCTTGAGATATTACCTGAAGGATCCAGGGGTCTACTTGCGAGTGAGCCCACTGCGCACTGAAATTCATTGAGAACGGGCCCCCACCGTGCCTGAGCTTGTAAGGCCCTAGCGTCATACTGAGGGCTTGGCAGAGGCGGGAAAGGGTTTCTGTTCCTGGGAACTGGCTAATCTCTTCAGCCTTTTTCCTCTCCCTCTGTCACGAGCAGAAAAGAGGAACCTTTTGTCCGCTTGCCAACAAAGGACTGCGCCTGATAATACGGCGTCTTATTTTGAGAGGCGACCTGGGGTACAAACGTGGATTTCCCAGTTGTTGCCGTGGCCACCAGGTCTAAAAGACCGACCCCAAATGTCCCCTTTCAAAGGCAATACTTCCAAATGCCGTTTGGAATCCGCATCACCTGACCATTTTACTGGTAGAATTGGACAACGCACTTATACTTGATGCCAGTCGGCAAATATTCCGCTGTGCATCATGCATATATAGAAATGCATCTTTTAAATGCTCTATAGGCAATAATATACTATCCTTATCTAGGATATCAATATTTCCAGTCAGGGAATCCGACCATGCCAACCCAGCACTGCACCTCCAGGCTGAGGCGATTGCTGGTCGCAGTATAACACCAGTATGTGTGTGAATACATTTTTGGATACCCTCCTGCTTTCTATCAGCAGGATCCTTAAGGGCGGCCATCTCATGAGAGGGTAGAGCCCTTGTTCTTACAAGCGTGTGAGCGCCTTATCCCCCCTAGGGGGTGTTTCCCAACGCACCCTAACCTCTGGCGGGAAAGGGTATACAGCCAATACTTTTTAAGAAATTATCAATTGTTATCGGGGGGGAAACCCACGCATCATCACACACCTCATTTTATTTCTCAGATTCAGGAAAACTACAGGTAGTTTTTCCCTCACCGAACATAATACCCCTTTTTGGTGGTACTCGTATTATCAGAAATGTATAAAACATTTTCCATTGTCTCAATCATGTAACGTGTGGCCCTACTGGAAATCACGGTTGTCTCTTCACCGTCGACACAGGAGTCAGTATCCGTGTCGGCGTCTGTATCTGCCATCTGAGGTAACGGGCGCTTTAGAGCCCCTGACGGCCTATGAGACGTCTGGACAGGCACAAGCTGAGTAGCCGGCTGTCTCATGTCAACCACTGTTTTTTTGTTTTGTTTTTTTATACAGAGCTGACACTGTCACGTAATTTTCAACAGTACATCCACTCAGGTGTCGACCCCCTAGGTGGTGACATCACTGTTACAGACACTCTGCTCCGTCTCCACATCATTTTTCTCCTCATACATGTCGACACAAACGTACCGACACACAGCACACACACAGGGAATGCTCTGATAGAGGACAGGACCCCACTAGCCCTTTGGGGAGACAGAGGGAGAGTATGCCAGCACACACCAGAGCGCTATATATATATATACAGGGATAACCTTATATAAGTGTTTTTCCCCTTATAGCTGCTGTATGTTTTAATACTGCGCCTAATTAGTGCCCCCCTCTCTTTTTTTAACCCTTTCTGTAGTGTAGTGACTGCAGGGAAGAGCCAGGGAGCTTCCCTCCAACTGAGCTGTGAGGGAAAATGGCGCCAGTGTGCTGAGGAGATAGTCTTCGCCCCCTTTTCGGCGGCCTTATCTCCCGTTTTTCTGTATATTCTGGCAGGGGTCAAATGCATCCATATAGCCCAGGAGCTATATGTGATGTATTTTTTGCCATGTAAGGTATTTTTATCATGTTTTATTGCGTCTCGGGGCGCCCCCCCCAGCGCCCTGCACCCTCAGTGACCGGAGTATGAAGTGTGCTGAGAGCAATGGCGCACAGCTGTGCGCTACCTTATTGAAGACAGGAACGTCTTCTGCCGCCGATTTTTCCGGACCTCTTCGCTCTTCTGGCTCTGTAAGGGGGCCGGCGGCGAGGCTCTGGGACCCATCCAGGCTGGGCCTGTGATCGTCCCTCTGGAGCTAATGTCCAGTAGCCAAGAAGCCCAATCCACTCTGCACGCAGGTGAGTTCGCTTCTTCTCCCCTTAGTCCCTCGATGCAGTGAGCCTGTTGCCAGCAGGTCTCACTGATAATAACAAACCTAAACTAAAACTTTCACTAAGAAGCTCAGGAGAGCCCCTAGTGTGCACCCTTCTCGTCGGGCACAGAAATCTAACTGAGGCTTGGAGGAGGGTCATAGGGGGAGGAGCCAGTGCACACCACATAGTCCTAAAGCTTTCTTTAGATGTGCCCAGTCTCCTGCGGAGCCGCTATTCCCCTTGGTCCTTACGGAGTCCCCAGCATCCACTTAGGACGTTAGAGAAAAGAGGCGTTGGTTACAACTGTTGCTGTTCATCCACAAGAAGGAATTTAATGTATCAATTACAATTGGAAAGTAACGATTAAATTACAACAGCTGTATCCAGTAGGATTTTTTGGACCCTTTAATAAACATTCCGTTGTCATCAAGAGCAATATGAAATAGATCCTGATTACATTTAGATATGGATAGTGGTGCCTATATATGTTGACTCCATTGTATTTTATTGAATGTGGGTTTCTTCTGTCTATATATATTTTTTAAAAATAAAGAGCTTGTATATTTTATTTTTTGCGCTCCCTTGATAACAAGTGTGATTATCTTTAAAATTTGGTTTATTATTGGTAGAACAGTACTACCTATGGGAGCAGCATTTTATAATATATGGTGAAAATTAATAGATGTATAAAGATTAAATAAGCAACAAATTGGTGAAATAGATAAGTTTTGATAGGAGCGCTGGGTTCTATATATATATATTGACATTTGGTTATATATATGTATAGACTTTATAAATTCTTGACAGAGATGTGCCTGAGCAGCGGCCCTCCCCAGCCCTATCCCAAATCATACTTATTTTGCATAGGAGATACCATGGTCATGAAGATTGTTCTCCCAGGGTGAGGTTCATTCATTGCATTCTGGGTATGCTGACCCCTGTGATTTCCCCAAATGTGGGAAACTCGACTGCATTATTTGTGGTAGTGGGGGACTGTTTTTGTGCTTTCCTCTGGTCAGCTCTGGTAAAAGTCAGATTTATTTGTCTCAGATCTTCCTCTAGCCTTGTTCTTCTTTCGAGAGTTTCCATGTGCTGCCTCAGTTGGATCTCCTTCACTTGACAGGGGGGTGCCCGAGCAGCGACCCTCCCCAGCTCTAGCCCAACTCCTACTTACCTGCTAGGTGAGATACTATGATCATGAAGGTGCTTCTCCCAGGGCAAGGCTCACCCATTGCACTCTGGGTGTGCTGCTCCTGCGGTTTCCCCAAATGTTGGACACTTGACTGCATAATTTGTGTTTCCCCTGGTCGGCTCTCGTATAATTCAGATCTCTTTGTCTCAGGTCTCTCTCCAGCCTAGTTTGCTGTCTGTTTCCACTTCTCTTTTCTTGAGTTGCTCCCTTCTATGCCCTTGCGCACTATCCTGACTTCTCCTGTCTGCTTACTTTGTGCCTTCCAACGCACAATGCAAACTACAGGTAGTGCTGCAGGGCCCACACCCTTTTACTTGCCTTACAGAGCAGCTCTGGAGCTGTTACAGTGCCCAGCTGCTGCAAGAAATCAGCTTGAATGCTTCAGGGGCTGGGGCATAGCCCCACACCGAAGTAGGGTGGAGGTGTTTAATGCGAACTAGGGGTCATCCAAGCGCCGCAAAAGGCCGCCATGCCCTGCACGCCCCTTTTCTCTTTTCATATGCAGACGAGGGTTGAAGCCAACTTTGACCCACTGCTTGGATGACATCACCATATGCAAATCCATCTGCTGCAGGCCTTCCCCCAGGAATGCTTGCACTAGTTGTTGCATTTGGTTTGTTGTTTGGGGGTGCTTCAGTATTAGGCAGCCTTCTGCCCTCCCATGTTCATCTGAAAATATGTATTCTCCCTGCAGTTGTTGTCCCCAGATGAGAGTTCCCTTGTGCTGCCTCAGTTGAATCTCCTTTACTTGACAGAGATGTGCCTGAGCAGCGGCCCTCCCCAGCCCTATCCCAAGTCATACTTATTTTGCATAGGAGATACCATGGTCATGAAGATTGTTCTCCCAGGGTGAGGTTCATTCATTGCATTCTGGGTATGCTGACCCCTATGATTTCCCCAAATGTGGGAAACTCGACTGCATTATTTGTGGTAGTGGGGGACTGTGTTTGTGCTTTCCTCTGGTCAGCTCTGGTAAAAGTCAGATTTCTTTGTCTCAGATTTTCCTCTAGCCTTGTTCTTCTTTCGAGAGTTCCTTTGTGCTGCCTCAGTTGGATCTACTTCACTTGACAGGGGGGTGCCCGAGCAGCGACCCTCCCCAGCTCTATCCCAAATCCTACTTACCTGCCAGGTGAGATACTATGATCATGAAGGTGCTTCTCCCAGGGCAAGTCTCACCCATTGCACTCTGGGTGTGCTGCTCCTGCGATTTCCCCAAATGTGGGAAACTTGACTGCATAATTTGTGTTTCCCCTGGTCGGCTCTCGTATAATTCAGATCTCTTTGTCTCAGGTCTCTCTCCAGCCTAGTTTGCTGTCTATTTCCTCTTCTTTTTTCTTGAGCCGCTCCCTTCTATGCCCTTGCGCACTATCCTGACTTCTCCCGTCTGCTTAATTTGTGCCTTCCAACGCACAATGCGAACTACAGGTAGTGCTGCAGGGCCCACGCCCTTTTACTTGCCTTACAGAGCAGCTCTGGAGCTGTTACAGTGCCTAGCTGCTGCAAGAAATCAGCTTGAATGCTTCAGGGGCTGGGGCATAGCCAACATGAGCCCCACACCGAAGGAGGGTGGAGGTGTTTAATGCGAACTAGGGGTCATCCAATCGCCGCAAAAGGCCGCCATGCCCTGCACGCCCCTTTTCTCTTTTCATATGCAGACGAGGGTTGAAGCCAACTTTGACCCACTGCTTGGATGACATCACCATATGCAAATCCATCTGCTGCAGCCTTCCCCCAGGAATGCTTGCACTAGTTGTTGCATTTGGTTTGTTGTTTGGGGGTGCTTCAGTATTAGGCAGCCTTCTGCCCTCCCATGTTCATCTGAAAATATGTGTTCTCCCTGCAGTTGTTGTCCCCAGATGAGAGTTCCCTTGTGCTGCCTCAGTTGAATCTCCTTTACTTGACAGAGATGTGCCTGAGCAGCGGCCCTCCCCAGCCCTATCCCAAATCATACTTATTTTGCATAGGAGATACCATGGTCATGAAGATTGTTCTCCCAGGGTGAGGTTCATTCATTGCATTCTTGGTATGCTGACCCCTGTGATTTCCCCAAATGTGGAAACTTGACTGCATTATTTGTGGTAGTGAGTGACTGTGTTTGTGCTTTCCTCTGGTCAGCTCTGGTAAAAGTCAGATTTCTTTGTCTCAGATCTTCCTCTAGCCTTGTTCTTCTTTCGAGAGTTTCCTTGTGCTGCCTCAGTTGGATCTCCTTCACTTGACAGGGGGCTGCCCGAGCAGCGACCCTCCCCAGCTCTAGCCCAACTCCTACTTATCTGCCAGGTAAGATACTAAGATCATGAAGGTGCTTCTCCGAGGGAAAGGCTCACCCATTGCACTCTGGGTGTGCTGCTCCTGCGATTTCCCCAAATGTGGGAAACTTGACTGCATAATTTGTGTTTCCCCTGGTCGGCTCTCGTATAATTCAGATCTCTTTGTCTCTGGTCTCTCTCCAGCCTAGTTTGCTGTCTGTTTCCACTTCTCTTTTCTTGAGCCGCTCCCTTCTATGCCCTTGCGCACTATCCTGACTTCTCCCGTCTGCTTACTTTTTGCCTTCCAACGCACAATGCGAACTACAGGTAGTGCTGCTGGTCCCACACCCTTTTATTTGCCTTACAGAGCAGCTCTGGAGCTGTTACAGTGCCCAGCTGCTGCAAGAAATCAGCTTGAATGCTTCAGGGGCTGGGGCATAGCCAACATGAGCCCCACACCGAAGGAGGGTGGAGGTGTTTAATGCGAGCTAGGGGTCATCCAAGCGCCGCAAAAGGCTGCCATGCCCTGCACGCCCCTTTTCTCTTTTCATATGCAGACGAGGGTTGAAGCCAACTTTGACCCACTGCTTGGATGACATCACCATATGCAAATCCATCTGCTGCAGGCCTTCCCCCAGGAATGCTTGCACTAGTTGTTGCATTTTGTTTGTTGTTTTGGGGTGCTTCAGTATTAGGTAGCCTTCGGCCCTCCCATGTTCATCTGAAAATATGTGTTCTCCCTGCAGTTGTTGTCCCCAGATGAGAGTTCCCTTGTGCTGCCTCAGTTGAATCTCCTTTACTTGACAGAGATGTGCCTGAGCAGCGGCCCTCCCCAGCCCTATCCCAAATCATACTTATTTTGCATAGGAGATACCATGGTCATGAAGATTGTTCTCCCAGGGTGAGGTTCATTCATTGCATTCTGGGTTTGCTGACCCCTGTGATTTCCACAAATGTGGGAAACTCGACTGCATTATTTGTGGTAGTGGGGGACTGTGTTTGTGCTTTCCTCTGGTCAGCTCTGGTAAAAGTCAGATTTCTTTGTCTCAGATTTTCCTCTAGCCTTGTTCTTCTTTCGAGAGTTCCCTTGTGCTGCCTCAGTTGGATCTCCTTCACTTGACAGGGGGCTGCCCGAGCAGCGACCCTCCCCAGCTCTAGCCCAACTCCTACTTACCTGCCAGGTGAGATACTATGATCATGAAGTTGCTTCTCCCAGGGCAAGGATCACCCATTGCACTCTGGGTGTGCTGCCCCTGTGATTTCCCCAAATGTGGGAAACTTGACTGCGTAATTTGTGTTTCCCCTGGTCGGCTCTCATATAATTCAGATATCTTTGTCTCAGGTCTCTCTCCAGCCTAGTTTGCTGTCTGTTTCCACTTCTTTTTTCTTGAGCCCCTCCCTTCTATACCCTTGTGCACTATCCTGACTTCTCCTCCCGTCTGCTTACTTTGTGCCTTACAATGCACAATGCAAACTACAGGTAGTGCTGCAGGGCCCACACCCTTTTACTTGCCTTACAGAGCAGCTCTGGAGCTTTTACAGTGCCCAGCTGCTGCAAGAAATCAGCTTGAATGCTTCAGGGGCTGGGGCATGGCCAACATGAGCCCCACACAGAAGGAGGGTGGGGGTATTTAATGCAAACTAGGGGTCATACAAGCGCGGCAAAAGGCCGCCATGCCCTGCATACCCCTTTTCTCTTTTCATATGCAGATGAGGGTTCCAGCCAACTTTGGCCCACTGCTTGGATGACATCACCGTATGCAAATCCGTCTTCTGCAGACCTTCCCCCAGGAATGCTTGCACTAGTTGTTGCATTTGGTTTGTTGTTTGGGGGTGCTTCAGTATTAGGCAGCCTTCTGCCCTCCCATGTTCATCTGAAAATATGTGTTCTCCCTGCAGTTGTTGTCCCCAGATGAGAGTTCCCTTGTGCTGCCTCAGTTGAATCTCCTTTACTTGACAGAGATGTGCCTGAGCAGCGGCCCTCCCCAGCCCTATCCCAAATCATACTTATTTTGCATAGGAGATACCATGGTCATGAAGATTGTTCTCCCAGGGTGAGGTTCATTCATTGCATTCTGGGTATGCTGACCCCTGTGATTTCCCCAAATGTGGGAAACTTGACTGCATTATTTGTGGTAGTGAGGGACTGTGTTTGTGCTTTCCACTGGTCAGCTCTGGTAAAAGTCAGATTTCTTTGTCTCAGATCTTCCTCTAGCCTTGTTCTTCTTTCGAGAGTTCCCTTGTGCTGCCTCAGTTGGATCTCCTTCACTTGACAGGGGGGTGCCCGAGCAGCGACCCTCCCCAGCTCTAGCCCAACTCCTACTTACCTGCCAGGTGAGATACTATGATCATGAAGGTGCTTCTCCCAGGGCAAGGCTCACCCATTGCACTCTGGGTGTGCTGCTCCTGCGATTTCCCCAAATGTGGGAAACTTGACTGCATAATTTGTGTTTCCCCTGGTCGGCTCTCGTATAATTCAGATCTCTTTGTCTCAGGTCTCTCTCCAGCCTAGTTTGCTGTCTGTTTCCACTTCTCTTTTCTTGAGCCGCTCCCTTCTATGCCCTTGCGCACTATCCCAGGATAATTATTGTAGCTCGTCTGCGGGTAACAGCTCTCAGATCCACTTCTAGAAAAAATGCAACAATGTAATTTGAGTGACAAACTGCAGAGATGAACCCTTTCTGTGACTGCTGCACAGGGATCACACAAACTCTATTCATAGGGCTGACTTCACTTAGGGGAGATGTTCTCGCCCCGCAAAGAAGTGCAAGTATATACCGCACTTACGGTACCATTGGATTTACAGATATTTTCTTGCAATACACTATGGGGGTCATTCTGAGTTGATTGCTCGCTAGCAGTTTTTAGCAGCCTTAAAACGGTGGAGTTAACATATCTCACGTGGAAGGTGGTCATGTTATTAGCCTTGGCTTCGGCTAGGCGAGTGTCGGAATTAGCGGCTTTGTCACATAAAAGCCCATATTTGGTGTTCCATGTGGATAGAGCGGAATTGCGGACCCATCCTCAATTCCTACCAAAAGTGGTCTCATCTTTTCATATGAACCAATCTATTGTGGTGCCTTTGGCTACGCGTGACTTGGAGGATTCCGAGTTACTTGATGTGGTCAGGGCTTTGAAAATTTACGTGGCCAGGACGGCTAGAGTCAGGAAAACTGAAGCGCTGTTTGTCCTGTATGCAACCAACAAGATTGGTGCCCCTGCTTCAAAGCAGGCTATTGCTCGCTGGATTTG
The DNA here is from genome assembly GCF_028390025.1 of Pseudophryne corroboree. Lineage (NCBI taxonomy): Eukaryota > Metazoa > Chordata > Amphibia > Anura > Myobatrachidae > Pseudophryne > Pseudophryne corroboree. Next base: position 110,275 of record NW_026970359.1, read on the forward strand.
TAACACGATTCAGCAAGCGCATTCTATGGCTGGATTGCAGTTACCGAAATCGGTCTATGCCCATTCCACGAGGAAAGTGGGCTCTCCTTGGGCGGCTGCCCGAGGGGTCTCGGCACTACAGCTGTGTCGAGCTGCTACTTGGTCAGGTTCAAACACCTTTTCAAAATACTATAAGTTTGATACCCTGGCTGAGGAGGAACTCATGTTTGCTCAATCGGTGCTGCAGAGTCATCCGCACTCTCCCGCCCGTTTTGGAGCTTTGGTATAATCCCCATGGTCCTTACGGAGTCCCCAGCATCCTCTAGGACGTTAGAGAAAATAAGATTTTAAACCTACCGGTAAATCTTTTTCTCGTAGTCCGTAGAGGATGCTGGGCGCCCGTCCCAAGTGCGGACTACTTCTGCAATACTTGTATATAGTTATTGCTTCAATAAGGGTTATGTTATAGTTGCATCGGTCCTGCACTGATGCTACAGTATGTTGTTTTTTCGTACTCATAACTGGGTAGTTTATCACAAGTTATACGGTGTGATTGGTGTGGCTGGTATGAATCTTGCCCTGGATTAACAAAATCCTTTCCTCATACTGTCAGTCTCCTCTGGGCACAGTTTCTCTAACTGTGGCATAGAGGCGCATAGAGGGAGGAGCCAGTGCACACCCAGAACTAAAGTCTTTCTTAAAGTGCCCATGTCTCCTGCGGAGCCCGTCTATCCCCATGGTCCTTACGGAGTCCCCAGCACCCTCTACGGACTACGAGAAAAAGATTTACCGGTAGGTTTAAAATCTTATTTTCTACTTTATTCTTTTCTATCCTAGTTTATTACGACCAACTCTCATCCAAGGAGTTTGATATTCTACTACCTGCATGCAATTTAAATTGCTTAAATTGTTTATATGGTTGATTTGTCCTTCACAACCCATAATCTGCAACTTGGATGTACTTGTGTCATTGAAAATCTTATAATAAAAATGTTTATATATTGAAAAAAAAAGTTATAAGACATATGCATTCAATATTTGAAGAAACAAAATAAAATAAAGCTATGTATTGGGTTTCACTAACAAGCACATTGGAAGACTTGACTACTGTTAAAAGACATGCATTACATGGTATAGAGCCACAAACCACAATGTAGTAAAATAAAAACAAACTTACATGTGCTAGAGCTGGGGAGGGTCGCTGCTCGGGCAGCCCCCTGTCAAGTGAAGGAGATCCAACTGAGGCAGCACAAGGGAACTCTCGAAAGAAAAACAAGGCTAGAGGAAGATCTGAGACAAAGAAATCTGACTTTTACCAGAGCTGACCAGAGGAAAGCACAAACACAGTCACTCACTACCACAAATAATGCAGTCAAGTTTCCCACATTTGGGGAAATCACAGGGGTCAGCATACCCAGAATGCAATGAATGAACCTCACCCTGAGAGAACAATCTTCATGACCATGGTATCGCCTATGCAAAATAAGTATGATTTGGGCTGGGGAGGGCCGCTGCTCAGGCACATCTCTGTCAAGTAAAGGAGATTCAACTGAGGCAGCACAAGGGAACTCTCATCTGGGGACAACAACTGCAGGGAGAACACATATTTTCAGATGAACATGGGAGGGCAGAAGGCTGCCTTATACTGCAGCACCCCCAAACAACAAACCAAATGCAACAACTAGTGCAAGCATTCCTGGGGGAAGGCTGCAGCAGATGGATTTGCATATGGTGATGTCATCCAAGCAGTGGGTCAAAGTTGGCTTCAACCCTCGTCTGCATATGAAAAGAGAAAAGGGGTATGCAGGGCATGGCGGCCTTTTGCGGCGCTTGGATGACCCCTAGTTTGCATTAAATACCCCCACCCTCCTTCTGTGTGGGGCTCATGTTGGCCATGCCCCAGCCCCTGAAGCATTCAAGCTGATTTCTTGCAGCAGCTGGGCACTGTAACAGCTCCAGAGCTGCTCTGTAAGGCAAGTAAAAGGGTGTGGGCCCTGCAGCACTACCTGTAGTTTGCATTGTGCATTGTAAGGCACAAAGTAAGCAGATGGGAGGAGAAGTCAGGATAGTGCACAAGGGTATAGAAGGGAGGGGCTCAAGAAAAAAGAAGTGGAAACAGACAGCAAACTAGGCTGGAGAGAGACCTGAGACAAAGAGATCTGAATTATATGAGAGCCGACCAGGGGAAACACAAATTACGCAGTCAAGTTTCCCACATTTGGGGAAATCACAGGGGCAGCACACCCAGAGTGCAATGGGTGATCCTTGCCCAGGGAGAAGCACATTCATGATCATAGTATCTTACCTAGCAGGTAAGAAGGAGTTGGGCTAGAGCTGGGGAGGGTCGCTGCTCGGGCACCCCCCTGTCAAGTGAAGGAGATCCAACTGAGGCAGCACAAGGGAACTCTCGAAAGAAGAACAAGGCTAGAGGAAGATCTGAGACAAAGAAATCTGACTTTTACCAGAGCTGACCAGAGGAAAGCACAAACACAGTCCCCCACTACCACAAATAATGCTGTCAAGTTTACCACATTTGGGGAAATCACATGGGTCAGCATACCCAGAATGCAATGAATGAACCTCACCCTGGGAGAACAATCTTCATGACCATGGTATCTCCTATGCAAAATAAGTATGATTTGGGATAGGGCTGGGGAGGGCCGCTGCTCAGGCACATCTCTGTCAAGTAAAGGAGATTCAACTGAGGCAGCACAAGGGAACTCTCATCTGGGGACAACAACTGCAGGAGGTACACATATTTTCAGATGAACATGGGAGGGCAGAAGGCTGCCTAATACTGAAGCACCCCCAAACAACAAACCAAATGCTACAACTAGTGCAAGCATTCCTGGGGGAAGGCCTGCAGCAGATGGATTTGCATATGGTGATGTCATCCAAGCAGTGGGTCAAAGTTGGCTTCAACCCTCGTCTGCATATGAAAAGAGAAAATTGGCATGCAGGGCATGGCGGCCTTTTGCGGTGCTTGGATGACCCCTAGTTCGCATTAAACACCTCCACCCTCCTTCGGTGTGGGGCTCATGTTGGCTATGCCCCAGCCCCTGAAGCATTCAAGCTGATTTCTTGCAGCAGCTGGGCACTATAACAGCTCCAGAGCTGCTCTGTAAGGCAAGTAAAAGGGCGTGGGCCCTGCAGCACTACCTGTAGTTCGCATTGTGCGTTGGAAGGCACAAATTAAGCAGACGGGAGAAGTCAGGATAGTGCGCAAGGGCATAGAAGGGAGTGGCTCAAGAAAAGAGAAGTGGAAACAGACAACAAACTAGGCTGGAGAGAGACCTGAGACAAAGAGATCTGAATTATACGAGAGCCGACCAGGGGAAACACAAATTATGCAGTCAAGTGTCCAACATTTGGGGAAACCGCAGGAGCAGCACACCCAGAGTGCAATGGGTGAGCCTTGCCCTGGGAGAAGCAACTTCATGATCATAGTATCTCACCTGGCAGGTAAGTAGGAGTTGGGCTAGAGCTGGGGAGGGTCGCTGCTCGGGCACCCCCCTGTCAAGTGAAGGAGATCCAACTGAGGCAGCACAAGGGAACTCTCGAAAGAAGAACAAGGCTAGAGGAAGATCTGAGACAAAGAAATCTGACTTTTACCAGAGCTGACCAGAGGAAAGCACAAACACAGTCCCCAACTACCACAAATAATGCAGTCAAGTTTCCCACATTTGGGGAAATCACAGGGGTCAGCATACCCAGAATGCATTGACTGAATCTCACCCTGGGAGAACAATCTTCATGACCATGGTATCTCCTATGCAAAATAAGTATGATTTGGGATAGGGCTGGGGAGGGCCGCTGCTCAGGAACATCTCTGTCAAGTAAAGGAGATTCAACTGAGGCAGCACAAGGGAACTCTCAGCTTGGGACAACAACTCCAGGGAGAACACATATTTTCAGATGAACATGGGAGGGCAGAAGGTTGCCTAATACTGAAGCACCCCCAAACAACAAACCAAATGCAACAACTTGTGCAAGCATTCCTGGGGGAAGGCCTGCAGCAGATGGATTTGCATATGGTGATGTCATCCAAGCAGTGGGTCAAAGATGGCTTCAACCCTCGTCTGCATATGAAAAGAGAAAAGGGGCATGCAGGGCATGGCAGCCTTTTGCGGCGCTTGGAAGACCCCTAGTTCGCATTAAACACCTCCACCCTCCTTCGGTGTGGGGCTCATATTGGCTATGCCCCAGCCCCTGAAGCATTCAAGCTGATTTCTTGCAGCAGCTGGGCACTGTAACAGCTCCAGAGCTGATCTGTAAGGCAAGTAAAAGGGTGTGGGCCCTGCAGCACTACCTGTAGTTCGCATTGTGCGTTGGAAGGCACAAATTAAGCAGACGGGAGAAGTCAGGATAGTGCGCAAGGGCATAGAAGGGAGTGGCTCAAGAAAAGAGAAGTGGAAACAGACAGCAAACTAGGCTGGAGAGAGACCTGAGACAAAGAGATCTGAATTATACGAGAGCCGACCAGGGGAAACACAAATTATGCAGTCAAGTTTCCCACATTTGGGGAAATCGCAGGAGCAGCACACCCAGAGTGCAATGGGTGAGCCTTGCCCTGGGAGAAGCTCCTTCATGATCATAGTATCTCACCTGGCAGGTAAGTAAGATTTGGGATAGAGCTGGGGAGGGTCGCTGCTCGGGCACCCCCCTGTCAAGTGAAGGAGATCCAACCGAGGCAGCACAAGGAAACTCTCGAAAGAAGAACAAGGCTAGAGGAAGATCTGAGACAAATAAATCTGACTTTTACCAGAGCTGACCAGAGGAAAGAACAAACACAGTCCCCCACTACCACAAATAATGCAGTCGAGTTTCCCACATTTGGGGAAATCATAGGAGTCAGCATACCCAGAATGCAATGAATTAACCTCACCCTGGGAGAACAATCTTCATGACCATGGTATCTCCTATGCAAAATAAGTATGATTTGGGATAGGGCTGGGGAGGGCCGCTGCTCAGGCACATCTCTGTCAAGTAAAGGAGATTCAACTGAGGCAGCACAAGGGAACTCTCATCTGGGGACAACAACTGCAGGGAGAACACATATTTTCAGATGAACATGGTAGGGCAGAAGGCTGCCTAATACTGAAGCACCCCCAAACAACAAACCAAATGCAACAACTAGTGCAAGCATTCCTGGGGGAAGGCCTGCAGCAGATGGATTTGCATATGGTGATGTCATTCAAGCAGTGGGTCAAAGTTGGCTTCAACCCTCGTCTGCATATGAAAAGAGAAAAGGGGCGTGCAGGGCATGGCGGCCTTTTGCGGCGCTTGGATGACCCCTAGTTCGCATTAAACACCTCCACCCTCCTTCGATGTGGGGCTCATGTTGGCTATGCCCCAGCCCCTGAAGCATTCAAGCTGATTTCTTGCAGCAGCTGGGCACTGTAACAGCTCCAGAGCTGCTCTGTAAGGCAAGTAAAAGGGCGTGGGCCCTGCAGCACTACCTGTAGTTTGCATTGTGTGTTGGAAGGCATAAAGTAAGCAGACGGGAGAAGTCAGGATAGTGCGCAAGGGCATAGAAGGGAGCGGCTCAAGAAAAGAGAAGTGGAAACAGACAGCAAACTAGGCTGGAGAGAGACCTGAGACAAAGAGATCTGAATTATACGAGAGCCGACCAGGGGAAACACAAATTATGCAGTCAAGTTTCCCACATTTGGGGAAATCACAGGAGCAGCACACCCAGAGTGCAATGGGTGAGCCTTGCCCTGGGAGAAGCACCTTCATGATCATAGTATCTCACCTGGCAGATCAGTAGGAGTTGGGCTACAGCTGGGGAGGGTCGCTGCTCGGGCACCCCCCTGTCAAGTGAAGGAGATCCAACTGAGGCAGCACAAGGGAACTCTCGAAAGAAGAACAAGGCTAGAGGAAAATCTGAGACAAATAAATCTGACTTTTACCAGAGCTGACCAGAGGAAAGCACAAACACAGTCCCCCACTACCACAAATAATGCAGTCGAGTTTCCCACATTTGGGGAAATCACAGGGGTCAGCATACCCAGAATGCAATGAATGAACCTCACCCTGGGAGAACAATCTTCATGAAAATGGTATCTCCTATGCAAAATAAGTATGATTTGGGATAGGGCTGGGGAGGGCCGCTGCTCAGGCACATCTCTGTCAAGTAAAGGAGATTCAACTGAGGCAGCACAAGGGAACTCTCATCTGAGGACAACAACTGCAGGGAGAACACATATTTTCAGATGAACATGGTAGGGCAGAAGGCTGCCTAATACTGAAGCACCCCCAAACAACAAACCAAATGCAACAACTAGTGCAAGCATTCCCGGGGGAAGGCATGCAGCAGATGGATTTGCATATGGTGATGTCATCCAAGCAGTGGGTCAAAGTTGGCTTCAACCCTCGTCTGCATATGAAAAGAGAAAAGGGGCGTGCAGGGCATGGCGGCCTTTTGCGGCGCTTGGATGACCCCTAGTTCGCATTAAACACCTCCACCCTCCTTCGATGTGGGGCTAATGTTGGCTATGCCCCAGCCCCTGAAGCATTCAAGCTGATTTCTTGCAGCAGCTGGGCACTGTAACAGCTCCAGAGCTGCTCTGTAAGGCAAGTAAAAGGGCGTGGGCCCTGTAGCACTACCTGTAGTTTGCATTGTGCGTTGGAAGGCACAAAGTAAGCAGACGGGAGAAGTCAGGATAGTGCGCAAGGGCATAGAAGGGAGCGGCTCAAGAAAAGAGAAGTGGAAACAGACAGCAAACTAGGCTGGAGAGAGACCTGAGACAAAGAGATCTGATTTATACGAGAGCCGACCAGGGGAAACACAAATTATGCAGTCAAGTGTCCAACATTTGGGGAAACCGCAGGAGCAGCACACCCACAGTGCAATGGGTGAGCCTTGCCCTGGGAGAAGCACCTTCATGATCATAGTATCTCACCTGGCAGGTAAGTAGGAGTTGGGCTAGAGCTGGGGAGGGTCGCTGCTCGGGCACCCCCCTGTCAAGTGAAGGAGATCCAACTGAGGCAGCACAAGGGAACTCTCGAAAGAAGAACAAGGCTAGAGGAAGATCTGAGACAAAGAAATCTGACTTTTACCAGAGCTGACCAGAGGAAAGCACAAACACAGTCCCTTACTACCACAAATAATGCAGTCCAGTTTCCCACATTTGGGGAAATCACAGGGATCAGCATACCCAGAATGCAATGAATGAACCTCACCCTGGGAGAACAATCTTCATGACCATGATATCTCCTATGCAAAATAAGTATGATTTGGGATAGGGCTGGGGAGGGCCGCTGCTCAGGCACATCTCTGTCAAGAATTTATAAAGTCTATACATATATATAACCAAATGTCAATATATATATATAGAACCCAGCGCTCCTATCAAAACGTATCTATTTCACCAATTTGTTGCTTATATATTTGTTGCGCTCCCTTGATAACAAGTGTGATTATCTTTAAAATTTGGTTTATTATTGGTAGAACAGTACTACCTATGGGAGCAGCATTTTATAATATATGGTGAAAATTAATAGATGATCATGAAGGTGCTTCTCCCAGGGCAAGGCTCATCCATTGCACTCTGGGTGTGCTGCTCCTGCGATTTCCCCAAATGTGGGAAAGTTGACTGCATAATTTGTGTTTCCCCTGGTTGGCTCTCGTATAATTCAGATCTCTTTGTCTCAGGTCTCTCTCCAGCCTAGTTTGCTGTCTGTTTCCACTTCTCTTTTCTTGAGCCGCTCCCTTCTATGCCCTTGCGCACTATCTTGACTTCTCCCGTCTGCTTACTTTGTGCCTTCCAACGCACAATGTGAACTACAGGTAGTGCTGCAGGGCCCACACCCTTTTACTTGCCTTACAGAGCAGCTCTGGAGCTATTACAGTGCCCAGCTGCTGCAAGTAATCAGCTTGAATGCTTCAGGGGCTGGGGCATAGCCAACATGAGCCCAACACCGAAGTAGGGTGGAGGTGTTTAATGCGAACTAGGGGTCATCCAAGCGCCGCAAAAGGCCGCCATGCCCTGCACGCCCCTTTTCTCTTTTCATATGCAGACGAGGGTTGAAGCCAACTTTGACCCACTGCTTGGATGACATCACCATATGCAAATCCATCTGCTGCAGGCCTTCCCCCAGGAATGCTTGTACTAGTTGTTGCATTTGTTTTGTTGTTTGGGGGTGCTTCAGTATTAGGCAGCCTTCTGCCCTCCCATGTTCATCTGAAAATATGTGTTCTCCCTGCAGTTGTTGTCCCCAGATGAGAGTTCCCTTGTGCTGCCTCAGTTGAATCTCCTTTACTTGACAGAGATGTGCCTGAGCAGCAGCCCTCCCCAGCCCTATCCCAAATCATACTTATTTTGCATAGGAGATACCATGGTCATGAAGATTGTTCTCCCAGGGTGAGGTTCATACATTGCATTCTGGGTATGCTGACCCCTGTGATTTCCCCAAATGTGGGAAACTCGACTGCATTATTTGTGGTAGTGGGGGACTGTGTTTGTTCTTTCCTCTGGTCAGCTCTGGTAAAAGTCAGATTTATTTGTCTCAGATCTTCTTCTAGCCTTGTTCTTCTTTCGAGAGTTTCCTTGTGCTGCCTCGGTTGGATCTTCTTCACTTGACAGGGGGGTGCCCGAGCAGCGACCCTCCCCAGCTCTAGCCCAACTCCTACTTACCTGCCAGGTGAGATACTATGATCATGAAGGTGCTTCTCCCAGGGCAAGGCTCACCCATTGCACTCTGGGTGTGCTGCTCATGTGATTTCCCCAAATGTGGGAAACTTGACTGCATAATTTGTGTTTCCCCTGGTCGGCTCTCGTATAATTCAGATCTCTTTGTCTCAGGTCTCTCTCCAGCCTAGTTTGCTGTCTGTTTCCACTTCTCTTTTCTTGAGCCGCTCCCTTCTATGCCCTTGCGCACTATCCTGACTTCTCCCGTCTGCTTAATTTGTGCCTTCCAACGCACAATGCGAACTACAGGTAGTGCTGCAGGGCCCACACCCTTTTACTTGCCTTACAGAGCAGCTCTGGAGCTGTTACAGTGCCCAGCTGCTGCAAGAAATCAGCTTGAATGCTTCAGGGGCTGGGGCATAGCCAACATGAGCCCCACACCGAAGGAGGGTGGAGGTGTTTAATGCGAACTAGTGGTCTTCCAAGCGCCGCAAAAGGCCGCCATGCCCTGCACGCCCCTTTTCTCTTTTCATATGCAGACGAGGGTTGAAGCCAACTTTGACTCACTGCTTGGATGACATCACCATATGCAAATCCATCTGCTGCAGGCCTTCCCCCAGGAATGCTTGCACTAGTTGTTGCATTTGGTTTGTTGTTTGGGGGTGCTTCAGTATTAGGCAGCCTTCTGCCCTCCCATGTTCATCTGAAAATATGTGTTCTCCCTGGAGTTGTTGTCCCCAGATGAGAGTTCCCTTGTGCTGCCTCAGTTGAATCTCCTTTACTTGACAGAGATGTGCCTGAGCAGCGGCCCTCCCCAGCCCTATCCCAAATCATACTTATTTTGCATAGGAGATACCATGGTCATGAAGATTGTTCTCCCAGGGTGAGGTTCATTCATTGCATTCTGGGTATGCTGACCCCTGTGATTTCCCCAAATGTGGGAAACTCGACTGCATTATTTGTGGTAGTGGGGGACTGTGTTTGTGCTTTCCTCTGGTCAGCTCTGGTAAAAGTCAGATTTATTTGTCTCAGATTTTCCTCTAGCCTTGTTCTTCTTTCGAGAGTTCCCTTGTGCTGCCTCAGTTGGATCTCCTTCACTTGACAGGGGGGTGCCCGAGCAGCGACCCTCCCCAGCTCTAGCCCAACTCCTACTTACCTGCCAGGTGAGATACTATGATCATGAAGGTGCTTCTCCCAGGGCAAGGCTCACCCATTGCACTCTGGGTGTGCTGCTCCTGTGATTTCCCCAAATGTGGGAAACTTGACTGCATAATTTGTGTTTCCCCTGGTCGGCTCTCGTATAATTCAGATCTCTTTGTCTCAGGTCTCTCTCCAGCCTAGTTTGCTGTCTGTTTCCACTTCTCTTTTCTTGAGCTGCTCCCTTCTATGCCCTTGCGCACTATCCTGACTTCTCCCGTCTGCTTACTTTGTGCCTTCCAACGCACAATGCAAACTACAGGTAGTGCTGCAGGACCCACGCCCTTTTACTTGCCTTACAGAGTAGCTCTGGAGCTGTTACAGTGCCCAGCTGCTGCAAGAAATCAGCTTGAATGCTTCAGGGGCTGGGGCATAGCCAACATGAGCCCCACACCGAAGGAGGGTGGAGGTGCTTAATGCGAGCTAGGGGTCATCCAAGCGCCGCAAAAGGCCGCCATGCCCTGCACGCCCCTTTTCTCTTTTCATATGCAGACGAATCTCCTTTACTTGACAGAGATATGCCTGAGCAGCGGCCCTCCCCAGCCCTATCCCAAATCATACTTATTTTGCATAGGAGATACCATGGTCATGAAGATTTTTCTCCCAGGGTGAGGTTCATTCATTGCATTCTGGGTATGCTGACCCCTGTGATTTCCCCAAATGTGGGAAACTTGACTGCATTATTTGTGGTAGTGGGGGACTGTGTTTGTGCTTTCCTCTGGTCAGCTCTGGTAAAAGTCAAATTTCTTTGTCTCAGATCTTCCTCTAGCCTTGTTCCTCTTTCGAGAGTTCCCTTGTGCTGCCTCAGTTGGATCTCCTTCACTTGACAGGGGGGTGCCCGAGCAGCGACCCTCCCCAGCTCTAGCCCAACTCCTACTTACCTGCCAGGTGAGATACTATGATCATGAAGGTGCTTCTCCCAGGGCAAGGCTCACCCATTGCACTCTGGGTGTGCTGCTCCTGCGGTATGCCTGAGCAGCGGCCCTCCCCAGCCTATGCAAAATAAGTATGATTTGGGATAGGGCTGGGGAGGGCCGCTGCTCAGGCACATCTCTGTCAAGAATTTATAAAGTCTATACATATATATAACCAAATGTCAATATATATATATAGAACCCAGCGCTCCTATCAAAACTTATCTATTTCACCAATTTGTTGCTTATTTAATCTTTATACATCTATTAATTTTCACCATATATTATAAAATGCTGCTCCCATAGGTAGTACTGTTCTACCAATAATAAACCAAATTTTAAAGATAATCACATTTGTTATAAAGGGAGCGCAAAAAATAAAATATACAAGCTCCTTATTTTTAAAAAATATATATAGACAGAAGAAACCCACATTCAATAAAATACAATGGAGTCAACATATATAGGCACCACTATCCATATCTAAATGTAATCAGGATCTATTTCATATTGCCCTTGATGACAACGGAATGTTTATTAAAGTGTCCAAAAAATCCTCCTGGATACAGCTGTTGTAATTTATTCGTTACTTTCCAATTGTAATTGATACATTAAATTCCTTCTTGTGGATGAACAGCAACAGTTGTAACCAACGCCTCTTATTTACTGCAGTTAAAGTTCATATGTAACTCACGTGAGTAATGAAAGAAAACAGGGGGAGAGCGCTGTGATGGTTGGTGAAACACAGCGGTATGCTACGACCCCCGTTAACCTTGGCTGGATCATATTGGCACTCGCGGTCGGGATATTTCTCCCTGCCGTGGGGTAGAGACCTCCTTTTGCTCGGTCTCAAATTGCTTTTTCCCCTTCACCGCTGTCTTTACATCAGACGTCCGCCGTGATGTAGCTCGTTCATGAACGGGCTTATATCTCAGCAATCAGAGTGTCCTGTAATCACCTTTCTTACGCGTTTCTCCGCTGTTATCCAAGAGCGGTTTCGTCAGAGGATACATCAGCAGCCTAGCAGGCTCTTTTTAAAATGCACCGGACCAATAGTATTACTAATTAGTTGATTGGATACATACATGTACTAATTGGATGCATACATGTAATGACTCACATATGGAACAACTTTCTAATTGCAATTGCACATATAAAGGCATTTCATAATATAAAAATAAGCAACATGGTGATTAAAAATAATAATAAAATAAGCAACAAGGTGGTTTAAAAAATAACAGAAAATATATAATCTATATACAGATTAACCTATAATCTTTCAATCAATACCTCATATCTATAATCACATATACATAATTCAGAGACTCAGCACTAAGGATCCCCATTTACTTATATAAAACTGTCAAAGTCAGAAAAATATCACTATGCACACTGCCATATCTGCACCTCATGCGAGCTCCCGCTGCGCGTGCAAGAGCTCTCCCGTGCGTGCGCATACTCGCAGTCGCGTGCACCCGCAGGCGCACGATATGCGGATTTACGGTAGAGTTTGTATGCGTCTAGCGGGCGACTCAATCGATATATATTTTAACCATATAATGTATTTTGTAGATTATGGTCCCTTTGATAGAATCTGAAAGTTTAGTTAATATAGCATGTTCATGGACAGAGAGATCCCTCTTTGTTTGATACGAAGGGTCAGACATGAGTCATACAGTGGTGTTTAGTATCCATCGGAAGAGTATTTAATTAGCAATATTCCGGTGTTGGTTTGAAGCAGATTAATCGCTCGTGCGAATAGTTATGGACATAAGAAGTTTATGTACTTTTACTATTATTTGCACTTACTTATCCATGCGGCGGGAAACCTAGTTTCCCACCCACCTGAGCAGTTGGAAATAGTCACAGCCCACCTGTATGAATCAACCTATAACCTTTTGTTATAATGCGAAGACGAATTCCTGTGTCCAATGAACAATGAGATTGTAGGGACCATTGAATTGTATTGTGTGTGTGGGGCATAAATAGACAAGCCGATCATATCCAGCTCTCACTCTTCAACGGTTCTCATTGCTGATAATCGGGAGCTGGATATCCAGAGGCGCATGCGATCGTTCCCCTTGGGCGTAAGTTTTTCTCCGCAATCATATTGTCTTTATTGGTATTGTGGGCCATATCTCTCTCTCTCTCTCCTCTCCTCTTTCTCTCATTTTTTTCCTTAAACGTACTTGTATTGTATTGTATTTCCTGTGTAGTTATCTGGTTAGTTAGTCTATGTTATATTGGTAGTGTATGACTTGTATTGTATTATTCTTTTGCAAGTATAACATTCATATAAGGCGTTAGACCCTAAGCCCGGCATTTGTGTATTTCTTAGGGTGTTAAGTATTCTCTGGTCTGTCGGAGACGCTCGAACAGCTTTAAGTTAATAAGGTAACATTGTGTTGCATCTACACCCCACCATTACACTAAGGTTTTTCCTGTATAATACATTGTTCATGGTTTACATGTAAAGGTTTAACATTGTGAGCGTCTGCGCCGCTGGTGATCTCCTCGTGGTCCCGAGCGTACGCTACGCTAAGCGATTGTTACGCAACGTGCGTACCCTTACGGTACTCCAGACGTCAATAGCGTACAGTGTTCTTAGGCCTCTTAAAGGGTTTTAAGTAAGATAAATATTTAGCTTTATCAATTGGCGGCTCGTCCGTCCTTCACATATCTGCACTAGGTAATTTCAGCAGACATTATCCATCAGCAAAGGGCGGGAGGTCATATTCCTCGTAGTGCTGTCTGGATAAGCGTCTGCTTCGCTTAGTAAAGGGTGCTGAGGGAATCCGGAACCGGAGGTAAGAACAACACGCTAGTGTCTTTTAAAACTGTTTATTTCTGTCTTGCGTACGCACGCACATATCTGCATTTCTTTTCATTTTCGTGTATTTTCATATATCACTCTTCTGTTTGCCATTTTATAATTGATAAACGTGCTAAGAGAGATTTGCCGCTATTTCATAGTTAAAGAGTAAAAGTAATACATTAAGGTGTAAATTGAAAAGCACGCACGCAGCTCTACCTAAAGATACAAGGAGAGATTGGTGTGGTGTTCGGTAGATGATCGAGGATCATCTACATTGATAAACGTGTAAAATTGTGTTACGGTGGATATTTGCTTTGTGTACACGTGTCTCTAACAAAGGGTGAGACTCGCGTACGCAACTCAAAGGCCGACGCACGCAGCGTATATTACGCAACGGAGCGTCCGGGTACGCCCACGTAACTCAAATCACACGCTAGTGTTATTGTAACAGGCGAAAAGGTGGCAACGCGATAAATAGCGCAAATCTATTTTAGTGTCCGAAATTTAGATTAACAGATCCTTCTCCAAATTTACAACACATCTGGTCTAAAGGAAAGAAAATTTCTGCGCAGAAATAGAAATAGAAACAAAAGTGTACATGTGGTGAGTGAGTGTTTGCATATATAAGTTTATACAATTTTTTGAGGTTGAACCACAAGAAGTCGAGTTCTCGCAGGGTACATACATGTAAGTGACGTGCATGGTGGCAAGGGAGGCATCCTTTGTTAAACATAAAATCTGAGCATTAGAGTATAGCAGACCAGGAGGTCTATTGTAGCACAGACCAGGAGGTCCGGAATTGACCAGGAGGTCCAGGTACAGCAGACAAGGAAGTCCGCTATAAATAGAGAAAAGAGCACAACCCAGGGGGTTGGTGCAGAACCCATATAGGCCATTAAAGCTCATGCTGAAGGAATTCGCAGCCGCAATTTTCGATTCCACTGGTCGCTCTGCACATAAGATTAGTTGCTTATGTGCAGACTGATTGTACCGCACGTAATTGTGTGCATTAGTTAATCTGACCAGTACCATTTGTGTACGAAACGGGTCATAAACACTATTTGTACATTCTGACGTGATTTGTGTAATTTTTTATTTTCTGAAGGGAAGTTCGCTGGTCACTCAGGAATTATCCAACAACCAACAGTTACTGGAAAGGGTTAATGCTCTGCGGATCACACTCACATGTTTCAGTAAACGAAGGTTCATAGGGGCCCTGGGTCGAGTACGCCAGCACTAGGGCAGTGTGTAGGTCGTATTGGTCGGCGTGGGCGAGTGAGTGAGGTACTCGGTAAACCGCCACCGTCAGCCTATCTTGAACATTTTGGTTTTTGTAAGGGTTCGCTGAAGACCCTGATTGAAGGTCAGAGGTGGTGAAAGCAACACCTACAGGTATGGGGGCCAATTGTTCAGGTAGGGGGCGATCAACCTCGGTTCGGGTTGATTCAGTAAACCGACCAATCGGGTCGGCAAGGTACGTAATGTGTGAAAAATACGGTTCACACACAGAGGTTTTATGTGATGAATGGGAGAGAATGACGGTACATGACGGGGAGAAGTTCCCAAGAGTAGGCAGCTTTAGCCCAGAAGTGTTACAAAATCTAAGGAGGAGGATATGTCTCATTAAATCAACAAAGAGACGGATTAAACATTATGATTATTTGCAGTTATGGCAACAGGAGGGTGAAATACAGAGAGGATTGGCTCAGGCGGCAAGATCTAACCCTATCAGGAAACTGATAGCCACGGCACCGCCGCCACCATACATATCAGGAGAGAAATCGGTTGCGGAGAATGACGCATTAGGGTGTAACAAACAAACACTTAGCAACTGTGTAAATGTTAATAAGTTAACCAATGCAAGTATTAACCCGTGCAAGTTGTACCCTGTTTTGAACTTTCCCCAGGAGTGTGATCAAGAGGACGAATCGGCAACAATATCGGCGCTCTCTCTAGCAGCCACCATATCAGAAACAACAGTAGGCACGGCCCAACCCTTAAGATTAGTAACAAAGGCCCCTAGCGGAGGGACAGGTGAGGTCGTATCAACAGGTAAGTACGGCACCATACACTATGCTGAAACCATTTCACCACAGGCTGTAGAATCTACACAGAATGATGTTATTAAACTTGCTCCCGTTAGGGTAATAGCAGTTCCAAATGGGAAAACGGACACTACAGGAGTCACTCCTATCAGGAACATTGCCATGTACAGCCCGTTTTCCCGAATGGAATTAAGAACCATAGTGTCTGAATTCCCTGACCCTAGGAAAGACTTAGTTGCTAGCCAGAAATACATCAGTGACCTAGGGAACACTTTAGAGCCCAATAACAAAGACTGGCAGGTATTGCTGAGGGCTTGTTTACCCTCCAATGTCGACTCAGCTCAATTTTTAGCTGACTGTGGATTGGATCAGGATGTACCTCTTACAGATGTGTACAACAAAGACAATGTAAAAAGGATAAGTTTACAGTTAAAGGAGTATTTTCCAGCTGTAGTTAAATGGAACAAGATTTTCTCCATTAAACAAAAGGAGTCAGAAACAGCTGCAGAGTATTTTCACAGGGCATTACTAGATATGGCAAAATACACAGGCATAGAGGACATTAAAACAAACATAAACCATCGAGAAGTAGCAGTATCTGTACTAATGGATGGTTTAAAAGAGGCATTAAAGACAAGGGTACAGACCACGCAACCATGTTGGCGAGGTCTGTCGGTGGCTACTTTGAGAGAGGCAGCTGTGGATCACGATCGGAATATCACCAGACACAGGGAATTACAAGGTGATAAGTTAATGGCCGTAAGTATACAGGCCCTGACCACAAGGCAGCCTTTGTATAAATCACCAAACCCTGTGGGTAAGTCGAATGTGGTAACCTGTTATTTCTGTCATAGAGAGGGACACTTTGCACGAGACTGTAAATCGAGAAACATACAAAAGTCTTTTCAACCCCCTAGACAACGACACGACATACGACATTGGGAGCAGGGTCCGCAGAAACGGAGTTATGAGCCACATGCAGGGGAAACAAAAAGATACCCCCCGAACAGAGACTGGCAAGCCTCTGGCAGTTCCCAGTTAACCCCTTCACAAGTAGTTGCTGCCAGCGGGATTCAGGGAGGTCACCATACCCAATAGGGGTGTGGCCATACCTGTAATCTGCAGCCAGTAAAATTGATTGCAAGTCTTGGTAGTGAACCCGAAATTGCAATTGATGTAGCTGGTAAAACATTAAACTTTCTTGTAGATACGGGGGCGGCCAAATCAGTGATAAATTCGACAGTGGGCATGAGAACCACTGGTAAGACAATTCCAGCCATGGGAGTAACGGGAGTAGTCCAGCATTACCCTGCTAGCAAACCAGCCGAGATTACAATAGGGCCTTTACATACCAAGCATTCCTTTTTGCTGGCTGCATCGGCACCGACAAATCTCTTGGGAAGAGACTTATTGTGTAAAATGGGGTGCGTCATTTATTGTACTCCTGAAGGTGTATTCTTGGACATACCTGAGAATCACGCTCAGGAAGTGCGAGACATGTTAGACTCCCCATCAAAATTAATGTCACATACCATTATGACAAATAGGACTCCATCCCAAGTAGAAGAAATGCCATCCCAGATACCAGAGTCACTGTGGACTAAAGACGGACAAGACACTAGATTGATGGCAAACGTAGCTCCAGTAGTTGTGCAAGTAAAAGATGGTAGGATAGCTCCAAAAATCCCACAATACCCTCTGAAGCCAGAGGTGGAGTTAGGAGTATACCCAGTAATAGAGCGCTTGCTACAACAGGGCATCCTGGTAAGAACATCCAGCACAGCCAATAGTCCCATCTTCCCTGTGAAAAAGAGTGGGGGGAGGGGTTACCGGCTAGTGCAGGATTTAAGGGGGATTAACAAAATAGTTGAGAGTCAGTTCCCCGTAGTGCCAAATCCAGCTGTCATCCTTATGCAAATCCCTCCCACTGCGAAATTTTTCACTGTTATTGACCTCTGCTCCGCTTTCTTTTCGGTACCTCTGCACCCTGACAGCCAATATTTGTTTGCATTTACATACAGAGGAGTCCAATACACATGGACTCGATTACCACAAGGTTTCATAGACAGTCCAAGTATATTTTCCCAGGCTTTGCATGATTGTTTACAGTCTTTCCAACCAGAGAGTGGATCAATATTGATACAGTACGTGGGTGATTTACTACTGTGTTCAGATTCATTGGAAGCATCCCTGAAGGATACGAAACAGCTCCTGTTTCATCTTTCAGACACAGGACACAAGGTTTCCAAAGACAAGTTGCAATTATGCCAAACTAAAGTAAAATATTTGGGACACTGTCTAACACAAGGACTGAGACACCTGACCGCTGATAGAATTCAAGCAATTAGAGACATGACTCTGACTCAAACCCAGCAACAGATCAGAACGTTTTTAGGAATGTGTGGGTATTGCCGTAACTGGATCCCAGGATTTTCCATTCTAGCATTACCTTTGCAGGAGATGGTCTCCTCAAACAAGCCTGATCGGATTTCGCACACAGACGAGTCCGAGATGGCATTTGAGAGACTTAAACAGTGCCTAACGCAGGCACCAGCATTAGGTATGCCAGACTATGGGAAACCCTTTGAGCTGTACGGAACAGAAAGTGCTGGTTGCGCAGCAGGCGTCCTAACCCAAAAGCACGGTGATGCCAGCAGGCCGGTAGCATACTACAGCGCTCAGCTAGATACGGTAGCGCGATCCCTCCCCACATGCTTGCGAAGCGTTGCTGCGATAGCATTGCTAGTAACGAAAAGCGAAGATGTAGTGCTAGGTCACAACCTCACAATTCATACACCACATGCAGTGTCAGCCTTGCTAAATTCTGCCCAAACCAGACACGTCTCATCAGCGCGGTTTACAAGATGGGAATTGGCACTAATGGCCCCCGTAAACATCACCATAAGGAGATGCAGTGCATTAAATCCTGCAACATATCTCCCAGGTGTGCCTGGACAGGCACAAAGGGTGGAGGATGAGAGTGGTGGGGAAGGAGAATTTAATACAAAGGAGGACACACATGATTGTATGGAATATTTGACCCAAAATTTTACCGCAAGGCCTGACATCAGTGACAACCCACTGGAAGATGTAGATCTTACCTTCTACACGGATGGTAGTTGTCACAGACAGTCGGACTCGGGAGACTTGTGTACTGGATACGCAGTCGTAGATGATCAAGGCACCATAGAAGCAGAACCACTAGGCCCACCTCACTCAGCCCAGGTTGCTGAACTGGTCGCCCTAACCAGAGCATGTGAATTGGCTAAGGGCAAATCAGCCAATATCTACACCGACTCTAGATACGCATTTGGGGTAGTCCATGATTTCGGAGCCCTATGGCGCCTCAGAAATTTCATGACGGCAGCTGGTACACCGGTAGCGCATGCAGCTCACATCAAAAGGCTTCTAGCAGCGATACAGGAACCCGACAGAGTGGCTGTTATCAAGTGTAAAGCACACACATATAGCCAGGACCCAGTATCACTTGGTAACAGCCGAGCAGATGAAGCTGCTAAGTTAGCAGCTGGTACCCCCAGACAGACAGACAGACACCACACAACTGATGGTATTTAATACCATCAACACACAGAAGTTGTGTGAGATGCAAAATTTGTGTTCCACACAGGAAAAGGCAGTCTGGAAGGCAAAAGGATATGGCCAGGAGTCCTCAGGACTCTGGACGGATGGACAGGGTAAACCAGTGGCCCCCAGAGCATATCTTCCATGTTTAGCTGAGGCAGCACACGGGCTGACTCATCTGGGCAAGGAGGGAATGTGCAAGTTGGTAAGAGCATATTGGTGCGCCCCAGGATTTTCATCTCATGCAGGTAAGAGAGCAATGTCATGCCTTACCTGTTTGAGGAAGAACATCGGAAAGGCAATACCAACAGAACCATCTCATATCCCACCTACAGGCGGCCCTTTTCAGGTAATACAGATTGACTTTATTCAATTACCCCCTTGTCGAAATTTGAAATATGTACTTGTTTGTATAGATGTATTCTCAAATTGGGTTGAAGCATTTCCTGCGGCCACAAATACCACTATGTTTACTGCTAAGAAAATTGTGCAGGAATTTGTGTGTAGATATGGTATCCCTAGAATAATCGAAAGTGATAGGGGTACCCATTTTACAGGTGATGTCTTTCAAGGAATGTGTAAGTTGATGGGAATTGATAGTAAGCTGCACACTCCATACCGTCCACAGGCGAGTGCGAAGGTGGAAAGAGTGAACAGCACTATTAAAAATAAACTGAGCAAAGTTATGGCAGAAACAGGATTGGCATGGCCAGAAGCTTTACCCATAGTACTGTACAGCATCAGAACCACTCCCAGGTCCCCTCTTAATCTGTCTCCCTTTGAAATCTTGTTTGGTCGACAACCGCATGTTATGATTAACCCTCAGGATGATTTGAAGTGTAACAATGAAGTGACTGTAAAGTACCTGATTAACATGAGTAAACAGCTAAGGAATCAAAATGATAATTTGAAGTTATTGATTCCTGATTTACCAGATAGTAATTGTCATGACATTGAACCTGGGGATTATGTAATGATACGGAATTTTCTACGCTCAGGTTGCCTTATTGACAGATGGTCAGACCAAGTCTTATTGACTAGCACTACAGCATTGAAGGTTGTCCAGAGAGAGACTTGGGTTCATTCGTCCCATTGTAAGAAGGTTGCTGATCCAGAGAGGTCCCGTGATAAGGAACAGACGGTAGAGGAAGTTGTATCACTGGAGTGTCTGTTCCAGGAGGACTGAGGCGGCACCTGAGCATTGAAAATCACAAGATCAAAAGCAGTTGTCGATTCCCTGTTCCCTTTTATTGTTTTTCTCCACTTCCCATCCCCTCTCCCTCAAATTATTTTTTCCCCCTTCTCATTCTTCTTCGTTTCCTCCTATAAGATGGACTTGCCCCAAGAGACTGTGATCCGGATTTTCCTGTTGACCATGATGTTGACCAGAGCAGTCTGTTCCGGCGAGAGTACCATGGAGGTCGAGAAAGGTTCTGGAATGGGTTCTGATGACAAAGATGGAGGCGTAGTTTTCCAAGAACAACTTAACCAACAAGTAAAGGCGAGTATCAGAAAACGATCCGATAGCATTGACAATAGAAGGAATTGTGAAGGATTGTTAGCTGAAGAAAACTGTATCTGTAGGCTCTGTGACAATGTAGTTGAGGATGGGTGCATCAAGAAATGCCAATCCAGTTTTAATATCCACATGGACCGGCAGCCCTTGAGTGACTATCACTCCTTAGTGGGTAGTGTGTTAAATCAAACAGATTGTTGGGTATGCTCTCAAGTACCTCAAGGTCATAGCAAATCAGGACTAGTACCATTTCCTTTAATGGTAGGGGAGGTACTTGAGCTAAAGGGTGGGGGACCGGTGGACAGGAGGTTTAATATCTCCAGTCCTCCTAGTTTGAAGCTCCACCAATATCATGTGGATAGATCCCTAATATGTTTTAACATTTCCAATCCCCGAAAGTCGGGAAATTGGGAAGTGTCATGGAGTAACCAAACCATGACCTTTTCATATAGAGCAGATAGAATGCCGACAGATACAGAGCTTATACGCCACATAGCCAGTAGAGAAAAATCTTTCCGATATAGGTATACCCTAGGAAGTAGGATTACGAGAGTTGGAGAGGTATCACCAGGATACTGTGCACATATCGTACAAGCTGATACGTGTACTAGACAGATGGGAGAATTAGGGTTAGGAGATTTCACATGGAAGATGTGTAATATGGTTATGTCCTACTCCGTCCCATATGTTCTCCCCGATAATGCATATTTCATATGCGGGAGGAAGGCGTATAAGTGGCTTGCCCCAAACTCTGAAGGATTGTGTTATATTGGAAAAGTACTGCCTGAAGTAATGACTGTATCACATGCCAAAATGAAAGATATACACTGTGTTGCCCAAGCTCCTTATACTCACACCCACTACGAGCACGTAGTTAAACGGCACCTGATAGAAAGAACAGAGCATCCGGCCTCTGACATGATCCATGAATCCACCGGGATTCAGGTTCTACTCGCGTTAGACATCACTTGCACCGCCAGAGGAGTGTTGAATTATAAATACATATCTGCGCTTGCAAATTTGTTAGACAATATCACAGAAATGTATGATGACACTTTTAGGTATACTGGAAGAGAGCTTCAAGCTTATAAAACAGAACTGGTTCAGCATAGAATGGTTCTTAATTATCTCACAGCAGTAACAGGTGGATATTGTGTCACACTGGCAACGCAGTACGGCGTGAAATGCTGCACATATATAACGAATAGTACCGAGGATCCGGTCGAGGTCATAGACCAAAAGATGGACGATATTCTCCAATTAAAGTGGGAATTTCGCAGGAGACATAATCTCACCCTTGCTGCTGTGGGTAATGAGCTGACTGGTTGGGTGTCATGGTTGAACCCGTGAAATTGGTTCTCTGGTTTAGGAGAATGGGCTCAAGGAGTCATAATGGATGTAGGGAAGTTTCTTCTATGTATCTTAGGTGTTGTCATAACGATTGGCTTGACATTAGATGCGGTCAGGCTTTAATGAAGTGCAAACGTAGTACCAGGGTAATGAGTCTAAGGAGTGAGGAAATTGTAATTCCAATGGATTTGATTTATGACCCAACTGTAGAAACAATGATGTGATGAAAATGCGATTATACGGTCCGTTTCTTTCACCTGTTTTTCCGTTTTTTCCAAGGTAAAAAGACCCACTTTTTGACGAGGAATTTGATGACCCTGTATACAGACAACTGATGGATTAAAGAAGAAGTTTTGACAACCTTATACACAGATATTTGATGAACTATGCCATAGACCCCCAGTTTCCCTAGAAATTTTAAAATTACGCTAGCCCAACACTTTTGTAAGTCTATGGACATTGACAAAGCTTTTTGCCCACACCTTTTGACAAAAGCCCAAAGAAGACTGCATTCAACAGACACCGAACAAGACTTCAACCGACAAATGTTCATTAACCTGACATAGAATACCACTGCATTTACCATAATTGTGTCTTATCTTCATCTCTACAACCTTCAGGTAATTACACACATAGGGGTAAATTTACTAAGGTCCCGATTTTGACCAAGATGCCGTTTTTTTATCAAAGTGTCATCTCGGTAATTTACTAAGCAATAATCACGGCAGTGATGAGGGCATTCGTAATTTTTTGGAAGTCCAACAAAAAAATACAAATGAATACACCATTGGTCAAAACGCGGCTGTTTAAGTATGAATCTCGGTAATTTACTAAGAAGTGCAAAGCAAAAAAAAAACAAACACTGCCGTGAAAAATTACAACTCGTACAAAAGTGCTAAAAAAAAACAGACCTGCTTTTTTAATCCGTGATTGTATAGGCATGCACGGATCCATGAGATCCGTGCATGTATATCAGTGGGAAGGGGTTGGAAAGTGGTTATTTTCTTAAAAAAAATTGCGTGGGGTCCCCCCTCCTAAGCATAACCAGCCTCGGGCTCTTTGAGCCGATCCTGGTTGCAGAAATATGGGGAAAAAATTGACAGGGGTTCCCCCATATTTAAGCAACCAGCATCGGGCTCTGCGCCTGGTCCTGGTTCCAAAAATATGGGGGACAAAAAGAGTAGGGGTCCCCCGTATTTTTAAAACCAGCACCGGGCTCCACTAGCTGGACAGATAATGCCACAGCCGGGGGTCACTTTGATATAGTGCCCTGCGGCCGTGGCATCAAAAATCCAACTAGTCACCCCTGGCCGGGGTACCCTGGGGGAGTGGGGACCCCTTCAATCAAGGGGTCCCCCCCCCAGCCACCCAAGGGCCAGGGGTGAAGCCCGAGGCTGTCCCCCCCCATCCAATGGGCTGCAGATGGGGGGGCTGATAGCCTTTTGTGATAATGAAAATATATTGTTTTTAGTAGCAGTACTACAAGGCCCAGCAAGCCTTCCCCGCATGCTGGTACTTGGAGAACCACAAGTACCAGCATGCGGCGGAAAAACGGGCCCGCTGGTACCTGTAGTACTACTACTAAAAAAATACCCCAAAAAAGACAAGACACACACACCGTGAAAGTAAAGATTTATTACATACATGCACACAAACATACATACATACTTACCTTATGTTCACACGAGGGTCTGTCCTCTTCTCCAGTAGAATCCAAGGGGTACCTGTTGAATAAATTCTACTCACCAGATCCCGGGTCCCAGGGTCCTCGGGGCAACCATTTGTAATCCAGGTACTTGCATAAAATAACAAAACGGAAAGCCGAGCCACGAACTGAAAGGGGCCCCATGTTTTCACATGGGACTCCTTTCCCCGAATGCCAGAAACCCACTCTGACTTCTGTCTAAGTGGGTTTCTTCAGCCAATCAGGGAGCGCCACGTTGTCGCACCCTCCTGATCGGCTGTGTGCTCCTGTACTGAGTGACAGGCGGCACACGGCAGTGTTACAATGTAGCGCCTATGCGCTCCATTGTAACCAATGGTGGGAACTTTCTGCTCAGCGGTGACGTCACTTTAGGTCAACCGCAGGGCAGAAAGTTCCGACCATTGGTTACAATGTAGCGCATAGGCGCTACATTGTAACACTGCCGTGTGCCGCCTGTCACTCAGTACAGGAGCACACAGCCGATCAGGAGGGTGCTACAACGTGGCGCTCCCTGATTGGCTGAAGAAACCCACTTAGACAGAAGTCAGAGTGGGTTTCTGGCATTCGGGGAAAGGAGTCCCATGTGAAAACATGGGGCCCCTTTCAGTTCGTGGCTCGGCTTTCCGTTTTGTTATTTTATGCAAGTACCTGGATTACAAATGGTTGCCCCGAGGACCCTGGGACCCGGGATCTGGTGAGTAGAATTTATTCAACAGGTTCCCCTTGGATTCTACTGGAGAAGAGGACAGACCCTCGTGTGAACATAAGGTAAGTATGTATGTATGTTTGTGTGCATGTATGTAATAAATCTTTACTTTCACGGTGTGTGTGTCTTGTCTTTTTTTGGGTATTTTTTTTAGTAGTAGTACTACAGGTACCAGCGGGCCCGTTTTTCCGCCGCATGCTGGTACTTGTGGTTCTCCAAGTACCAGCATGCGGGGGAGGCTTGCTGGGCCTTGTAGTACTGCTACTAAAAACAATATCTTTTCATTATCACAAAAGGCTATCAGCCCCCCCATCCGCAGCCCATTGGATGGGGGGGGACAGCCTCGGGCTTCACCCCTGGCCCTTGGGTGGCTGGGGGGGGGACCCCTTGATTGAAGGGGTCCCCATTCCCCCAGGGTACCCCGGCCAGGGGTGACTAGTTGGATTTTTGATGCCACGGCCGCAGGGCACTATATAAAAGTGACCCCCGGCTGTGGCATTATCTGTCCAGCTAGTGGAGCCCGGTGCTGGTTTTAAAAATACGGGGGACCCCTACTCTTTTTGTCCCCCGTATTTTTGGAACCAGGACCAGGCGCAGAGCCCGATGCTGGTTGCTTAAATATGGGGGAACCCCTGTCAATTTTTTCCCCATATTTCTGCAACCAGGATCGGCTCAAAGAGCCCGAGGCTGGTTATGCTTAGGAGAGGGGACCCCACGCAATTTTTTTTTTGGATTTTACAGTGTTTAATTAAAAAAAAAAAAAAAAAATGAACCCCAGCACGGATCACACAGATCCGGCCGAGATTCATTGTAAAAAAGTCGGCAGTGTTTTGCTAATCACTGCCGTAAAAATAAAAAAATAAAACACGAATGACATCGACATCGGAACAAAAGAAAAACCCGAATACGACAGCTTAGTAAATCCGTCGTAACAAATTTAAAAAGTTGCAGTTTTACACTTTCGATGTCATTCGTGATTGAACTTTGACCTGAAACGGGAAAACACGAATCTTAGTAAATTTACCCCATAGTCGATAGGGAATACCCGCACAGATATCAGCATTCACATATTCCCCCATTCATGTATCATCACCAAAAATGTGCTCCCCCATTTTGTTACAACCACAGCCGAAAAGAGCTCGGTAAAGTTTGACAGCCCATCCACAGACCCGTACCACGGGATAAGAAGGAATTCAAATGTATACTTCGCAATACCTCGAAGCTTGATTTAAAACACGTACGGCACGATAATACATGACCCCCCAAACATGGATTCATACACACATGCTTCTGCTATCTCAATAGGTCATACCCTTTTCCTACCTTCTCCTCTCCTCCCTTACCCAATCATAGAAATGTATTTACACTTGATATATATTTTTCTCGTTTTGAAATGTTTTAGGAAGTGGCAGTTATTGTTGACTGCCAAAGGGTGGACTGTCAAAGTCAGAAAAATATCACTATGCACACTGCCATATCTGCACCTCATGCGAGCTCCCGCTGCGCGTGCAAGAGCTCTCCCGTGCGTGCGCATACTCGCAGTCGCGTGCACCCGCAGGCGCACGATATGCGGATTTACGGTAGAGTTTGTATGCGTCTAGCGGGCGACTCAATCGATATATATTTTAACCATATAATGTATTTTGTAGATTATGGTCCCTTTGATAGAATCTGAAAGTTTAGTTAATATAGCATGTTCATGGACAGAGAGATCCCTCTTTGTTTGATACGAAGGGTCAGACATGAGTCATACAGTGGTGTTTAGTATCCATCGGAAGAGTATTTAATTAGCAATATTCCGGTGTTGGTTTGAAGCAGATTAATCGCTCGTGCGAATAGTTATGGACATAAGAAGTTTATGTACTTTTACTATTATTTGCACTTACTTATCCATGCGGCGGGAAACCTAGTTTCCCACCCACCTGAGCAGTTGGAAATAGTCACAGCCCACCTGTATGAATCAACCTATAACCTTTTGTTATAATGCGAAGACGAATTCCTGTGTCCAATGAACAATGAGATTGTAGGGACCATTGAATTGTATTGTGTGTGTGGGGCATAAATAGACAAGCCGATCATATCCAGCTCTCACTCTTCAACGGTTCTCATTGCTGATAATCGGGAGCTGGATATCCAGAGGCGCATGCGATCGTTCCCCTTGTGCGTAAGTTTTTCTCCGCAATCATATTGTCTTTATTGGTATTGTGGGCCATATCTCTCTCTCCTCTCCTCTTTCTCTCATTTTTTTCCTTAAACGTACTTGTATTGTATTGTATTTCCTGTGTAGTTATCTGGTTAGTTAGTCTATGTTATATTGGTAGTGTATGACTTGTATTGTATTATTCTTTTGCAAGTATAACATTCATATAAGGCGTTAGACCCTAAGCCCGGCATTTGTGTATTTCTTATGGTGTTAAGTATTCTCAGGTCTGTCGGAGACGCTCGAACAGCTTTAAGTTAATAAGGTTACATTGTGTTGCATCTACACCCCACTATTACACTAAGGTTTTTCCTGTATAATACATTGTTCATGGTTTACATGTAAAGGTTTAACATTGTGAGCGTCTGCGCCGCTGGTGATCTTCTCGTGGTCCCGAGCGTACGCTACGCTAAGCGATTGCTACGCAACGTGCATACCCTTACGGTACTCCAGACGTCAATAGCGTACAGTGTTCTTAGGCCTCTTAAAGGGTTTTAAGTAAGATAAATATTTAGCTTTATCAAAACCTTTTAGGGTAACATAAATCCATGCCACTACTAAAGCATTTCTTGTGGCGCAGGGGAAACATCAAATGCACTCTATGCAGCTAGTCCCATGTTCGAATCCAACCCGCTCAGCTTAACATCCATATTATTTATTTACTTTTAATGGGATCATTCTATCAATTCATTTTTACCTTTAATTTTTGTTAATATTATTTCTATATTTCATTATTTTAACCCCTGGAATAATTACATTGCTGTTTAAACAACAAAAAGAATTGAAGAAAAAATAAATATTAAACAGACAATTTAAGGATTCGAAGATTTAAATATTTAAAGATTTTAAAATTTAAAACAGGGAGGGGGGGAGGGAGGGGGGCCTTTTGGGAGAAGGAGGGGGGGGGAAATAAAAATAGAAAAAAAATATATATATATAGAACCAAGAGAAAGTGTAAAAAGAGGATGGAGGAAGAAATCTGATGTTCATCATTACTAGTGGATTTTACTAAAGAACTTTAAAGGAACACACACAACAGGATTATACAGTTTCATCCTAAGAGGAAAGCTGTTTCCAAAATAGCTACTTCTAATAATTTTGTTTATTTATTAAACATACAATAAATGGATATTCAATAAATAATATATTAGGTAAATCAATAGATAAAATCTTCAGAGACTGCCAATGTTGTTCAGTTCGATGCTCTCATTCAGACCATCAGGTGTAAGGGTACCCAAAGAAAAAATCCAAAATGCCTCCCTTGTCAAGTAAAGGAGATTCAACTGAGGCAGCACAAGGGAACTCTCATCTGGGGACAACAACTGCAGGGAGAACACATATTTTCAGATGAACATGGGAGGGCAGAAGGCTGCCTAATACTGAAGCACCCCCAAACAACAAACCAAATGCAACAACTAGTACAAGCATTCCTGGGGGAAGGCCTGCAGCAGATGGATTTGCATATGGTGATGTCATCCAAGCAGTGGGTCAAAGTTGGCTTCAACCCTCGTCTGCATATGAAAAGAGAAAAGGGGCGTGCAGGGCATGGCGGCCTTTTGCGGCGCTTGGATGACCCCTAATTCACATTAAACACCTCCACCCTCCTTCGGTGTGGGGCTCATGTTGGCTATGCCCCAGCCCCTGAAGCATTCAAGCTGATTACTTGCAGCAGCTAGGCACTGTAATAGCTCCAGAGCTGCTCTGTAAGGCAACTAAAAGGGTGTGGGCCCTGCAGCACTACCTGTAGTTCGCATTGTGCGTTGGAAGGCACAAAGTAAGCAGACGGGAGAAGTCAAGATAGTGCGCAAGGGCATAGAAGGGAGTGGCTCAAGAAAAGAGAAGTGTAAACAGACAGCAAACTAGGCTGGAGAGAGACATGAGACAAAGAGATCTGAATTATACGAGAGCCGACCAGGGGAAACACAAATTATGCAGTCAAGTTTCCCACATTTGGGGATATCGCAGGAGCAGCACACCCAGAGTGCAATTGGTGAGCCTTGCCCTGGGAGAAGCACCTTCATGATCATAGTATCTCACCTAGCAGGTAAGTAGGAGTTGGGCTAGAGCTGGGGAGGGTCGCTGCTCGGGCACCCCCCTGTCAAGTGAAGGAGATCCAACTGAGGCAGCACAAGGGAACTCTCGAAAGAAGAACAAGGCTAGAGGAAGATCTGAGACAAAGAAATCTGACTTTTACCAGAGCTGACCAGAGGAAAGCACAAACACAGTCCCCCACTACCACAAATAATGCTGTCAAGTTTACCACATTTGGGGAAATAACAGGGGTCAGCATATCCAGAATGCAATGAATGAACCTCACCCTGGGAGAACAATCTTCATGACCATGGTATCTCCTATGCAAAATAAGTATGATTTGGGATAGGGCTGGAGAGGGCCGCTGCTCAGGCACATCTCTGTCAAGTAAAGGAGATTCAACTGAGGCAGCACAAGGGAACTCTCATCTGGGGACAACAACTGCAGGAGGTACACATATTTTCAGATGAACATGGGAGGGCAGAAGGCTGCCTAATACTGAAGCACCCCCAAACAACAAACCAAATGCAACAACTAGTGCAAGCATTCCTGGGGGAAGGCCTGCAGCAGATGGATTTGCATATGGTGATGTCATCCAAGCAGTGGGTCAAAGTTGGCTTCAACCCTCGTCTGCATATGAAAAGAAAAAAGGGATGTGCAGGGCATGGCGGCCTTTTGCGGCGCTTGGATGACCCCTAATTCACATTAAACACCTCCACCCTCCTTCGGTGTGGGGCTCATGTTGGCTATGCCCCAGCCCCTGAAGCATTCAAGCTGATTTCTTGCAGCAGCTGGGCACTGTAACAGCTCCAGAGCTGCTCTGTAAAGCATGTAAAAGGGTGTGGGCCCTGCAGCACTACCTGTAGTTTGCATTGACGTTGGAAGGCACAAAGTAAGCAGACAGGAGAGGTCATAATAGTGCGCAAGGGCATAGAAGGGAGCGGCTCAAGAAAAGAGAAGTGGAAACAGACAGCAAACTAGGCTGGAGAGAGACCTGAGACAAAGAGATCTGAATTATACGAGAGCCGACCAGGGGAAACACAAATTATGCAGTCAAGTTTTCCACATTTGGGGAAATCGCAAGAGCAGCACACCCAGAGTGCAATGGGTGAGCCTTGCCCTGGGAGAAGCACCTTCATGATCATAGTATCTCACCTGGCAGGTAAGTAGGAGTTGGGCTAGAGCTGGGTAGGGTCGCTGCTCGGGCACTTCCCTGTCAAGTGAAGGAGATCCAACTGAGTCAGCACAAGGGAACTCTCGAAAATAGAACAAGGCTAGAGGAAGATCTGAGACAAATAAATCTGACTTTTACCAGAGCTGACCAGAGGAAAGCACAAACACAGTCCCCCACTACCACAAATAATGAAGTCGAGTTTCCCACATTTGGGGAAATCACAGGGGTCAGCATACCCAGAATGCAATGAATGAACCTCACTCTGGGATAACAGTCTTCATTACCATGATATCTCCTATGCAAAATAAGTATGCTTTGGGATAGGGCTGGGGAGGGCCGCTGCTCAGGCACATCTCTGTCAAGTAAAGGAGATTCAACTGAGGCAGCACAAGGGAACTCTCATCTGGGGACAACAACTGCAGGGAGAACACATATTTTCAGATGAACATGGGAGGGCAGAAGGCTGCCTAATACTGAAGCACCCCCAAACAACAAACCAAATGCAACAACTAGTACAAGCATTCCTGGGGGAAGGTCTGCAGAAGACGGATTTGCATACAGTGATGTCATCCAAGCAGTGGGCCAAAGTTGGCTGGAACCCTCATCTGCATATGAAAAGAGAAAAGGGGTATGCAGGGACTGGCGGCCATTTGCGGCGCTTGGATGACCCTTAGTTCGCATTAAACACCCCCACCCTCCTTCGGTGTGGGGCTCATGTTGGCAATGCCCCAGCCCCTGAAGCATTCAAGCTGATTTCTTGCAGCAGCTTGGCACTGTAACAGCTCCAGAGCTGCTCTGTAATGCAAGTAAAAGTTTGTGGGCCCTGCAGCACTACCTGTAGTTTGCATTGTGCATTGGAAGGCACAAAGTAAGCAGACAGGAGGAGAAGTCAGGATAGTGCACAAGGGTATAGAAGGGAGGGGCTCAAAAAAAAAGAAGTGGAAACAGACTGCAAACTAGGCTGGAGAGAGACCTGAGACAAAGAGATCTGAATTATATGAAAGCCGACCAGTGGAATCACAAATTATGCAGTCAAGTTTCCCACATTTGGGGAAATCGCAGGGGCAGCACACCCAGAGTGCAATGGGTGAGCCTTGCCCTGGGAGAAGCACCTTCATGATCATAGTATCTCACCTGGCAGGTAAGTAGGAGTTGGGCTAGAGCTGGGGAGGGTCGCTGCTTGGGCACCCCCCTGTCAAGTAAAGGAGATCCAACTGAGGCAGCACAAGGGAACTCTCGAAAGAAGAACAAGGCTAGAGGAAGATCTGAGACAAAGAAATCTGACTTTTACCAGAGCTGACCAGAGGAAAGCACAAACACAGTCCCCCACTACCACAAATAATGCAGTCAAGTTTCCCACATTTGGGGAAATCACAGGGGTCAGCATACCCAGAATGCAATGAATGAACCTCACCCTGGGAGAGCAATCTTCATGACCATGGTATCTCCTATGCAAAATAAGTATGATTTGGGATAGGGCTGGGGAGGGCCGCTGCTCAGGCACATCTCTGTCAAGTAAAGAAGATTCAACTGAGGCAGCACAAGGGAACTCTCATCTGGGGACAACAACTGCAGGGAGAACACATATTTTCAGATGAACATGGGAGGGCAGAAGGCTGCCTAATACTGAAGCACCCCCAAACAACAAACCAAATGCAACAACTAGTGCAAGCATTCCTGGGGGAAGGCCTGCAGCAGATGGATTTGCATATGGTGATGTCATCCAAGCAGTGGGTCAAAGTTGGCTTCAACCCTCGTCTGCATATGAAAAGAGAAAAGGGGCGTGCAGGGCATGGCGGCCTTTTGCGGCGCTTGGATGACCCCTAGTTCGCATTAAACACCTCCACCCTCCTTCGGTGTGGGGCTCATGTTGGCTATGCCCCAGCCCCTGAAGCATTCAAGCTGATTTCTTGCAGAAGCTGGGCACTGTAACAGCTCCAGAGCTGCTCTGTATGGCAAGTAAAAGGGTGTGGGCCCTGCAGCACTACCTGTAGTTCGCATTGTGCGTTGGAAGGCACAAAGTAAGCAGATGGGAGAAGTCAGGATAGTGCGCAAGGGCATATAAGGGAGCGGCTCAAGAAAAGAGAAGTGGAAACAGACAGCAAACTAGGCTGGAGAGCTCTTCTGTCTATATTTTGCAAACCTGCTCTTGTCCTCTCCAGCTGCTCCATGTAGATTTGACGTCTGGAAAGGTGCATAACCCACTGACAAGCAGGCACACTCCTGCATGAGTTTTCTCTCTCACTAGCTGGATGATACACAATCATTTGCATGTGCTCCACCTCCGACACACCACCCACCCAACCACCCAGTGACCAGAGCCACCCACAAGCCAACTGGCTCCGTGATTTAATTTGCACAGTGTAGTCATCCAGGCAGCATGTCCTTCTCAATGGAAGGATCTCTGTTTCCATGGAATCTTCCACATTGGAATGCTGCGGAACAAAAAGGATTTAAATATTCAGCTTGCTAGCATTCAATGTACCTGCGGCTTGGCTTTAGCACATTGGTCTTCAT
This sequence comes from Pseudophryne corroboree, assembly GCF_028390025.1. Classification (NCBI taxonomy): domain Eukaryota; kingdom Metazoa; phylum Chordata; class Amphibia; order Anura; family Myobatrachidae; genus Pseudophryne; species Pseudophryne corroboree. Next base: position 142,639 of record NW_026970359.1, read on the forward strand.
CCTGTGGCCCTCCAGCTGCTGTGAAACTACACATCCCAGCATGCCCTGCCACATTTTTGCTATTAAGGTATGCTAAAACTGAGGCAGGGCATGCTGGGATGTGTAGTTCCACAGCAGCTGGAGGGTCGCAGGTTGAAGACCCATGTTCTAGCATGCCTGTTCTATGATGCATGTACCGTGATGTCACAATCAGCTTGGAATGGGGTGTCTAGCAGGCATTTGCTGACAGACACTTGAGGGAGACACACATCAGGAGATGCAGCATATCGGAGGTCTTCGATGCCTTTCCAGCAAATGCACACCACCTGCTGCTGGTCTGGACACAAAACAATGCCCACAATCGAAGTCCCAAAATGCCCAACTACAGGATTCATGTAAGTAGTGAATTTAGGAATGAATTTAGAAGTAGGAAATTAAGTTAGTTCACAAGTACATTCAAATTCAGATCTAAAGTCTAGGTAGGCCTCACGTCCTGGCAGCCCCCAGCACTTAAAAATGCCTTGATTAGAGGTAGAGAATTAAATGTAGATAAAAAGTAGACACAAAATAAGACTCCACAGAGCAGTTATCAGGTGTCTTTATCAATTGTTGCATTTAAAAAATCAAGCAATTAGGGAACACAATGTTGCAACAATGTAACCCTATTTGCAAAATAGTACTAAATAAGTTTGTCGATGTAAGACATTTGCAAAGGCGCATCCAAAACACGCTGGAAAATGCAACTGAATCTGTTTTTGGAGGCTAGAATAGGAAATGTGCATCGGTCCTACAAGTACTGAAAGCTCTTCTACCATCTCCCTTTTCTGAAAAGCCATTTAATATATGATTCCCAGATAGGGGACATATCAGATATTGCCTTTCAAAAGCAGCAAATATCATACCACTTCTATTGCCATCAAAGATAAACATTGATTGTTTTCAGATATTGGATTGAAAAAGCAGTCTTTATTGACATAAAGAAGCAAAAAAACATACATAAACATTACACACATAAGTACTGTGTTGCAGCACAGATAAAACACAATACAAATGCTGTCGGTATAGTACAGTTCAAGAACTACAGCACAGGCCAGCCTACACTATAAATCATGAACTGCACTATACATTTAAACTATACAATAATACAACAGTTAATAAGGCTATGTGTGTGGAGTGTAAGAGGGTGAGGGAATCACAAGACCGAAGCTTTATTGTAACACAGTCACATATAAGGGGAGGGGCAATAAATAGAAAGGTATCCTTTACTATAGAATGTAGTCCAATCCGACCTCTGTGCTCTTCCACAACTGAAAAACGGATAGTGTTCCCAAGCATTCCATCCTGGAATATTTTTGGTCTTTCGCCAATGAAGAAAACAATCCCTCCCTCCAGCAGACCCTTCAACCACGATACAAGATCACAGCCAAAAGGCCGAGAAGCAACTACACTTGAGCTTAACAAAAATGGCTAAAACTTAGTGGAGGAAAGTGCAGTGCACCAAAACATAAGCTGACACAATCATGGAGAATGCGCCAGCATATATGCTCTTCTATCTATATTTTGCAAACCTGCTCTTGTCCCCTCCAGCTGCTCCATGGAGATTTGACGCCTGGCAAGGTGCATAACCCACTGACAAGCAGGCACACTCCTGCATGAGTTTTCACTCTCACTAGCTGGATGATACACATTCATTTGCATGTGCTCCACCTCCGACACACCGCCCACCCAAATACCCAGTCACCAGAGCCACCCACAAGCCAACTGGCTCCGTGACTTAATTTGCACAGTGCAGTCATCCAGGCAGCATGTCCTTCTCAATGGAATAATCTCTGGTTCCATGGAATCTTCCACATTGGAATGCTGCGGAACAAAAAGGATTTAAACATTCAGCTTGCTAGCATTCAATGTACCTGCGGCTTGGCTCTAGCACATGGGTCTTCATCCTGTGGCCCTCCAGCTGCTGTGAAACTACACATCCCAGCATGCCCTGCCACAGTTTTGCTATTAAGGTATGCTAAAACTGAGGCAGGGCATGCTGGTATATGTAGTTCCACAGCAGCTGGAGGGTCGCAGGTTGAAGACCCATATTCTAGCATGCCTGTTCTATGATGCATGTTCCGTGATGTCACAATCAGCTTGGAATGGGGTGTCTAGCATGCATTTGCTGACAGCCACTTGAGGGAGACACACATCAGGAGATGCAGCATATCGGAGGTCTTCGATGCCTTTCCAGCAAATGCACACCACCAGCTGCTGGTCTGGACACAAAACAATGCCCACAATTGAAGGCTCAAAATGCCCAACTACAGGATTAATGTAAGTAGTGAATTTAGGAATGAATTTAGAAGTAGGAAATTAAGTTAGTTCACAAGTACATTCAAATTCAGATCTAAAGTCTAGGTAGGCCTCACGTCCTGGCAGCCCCCAGCATTTAAAAATGCCTTGATTAGAGGTAGGGAATTAAATGTAGATAAGAAGTAGACACAAAATAAGACTCCACAGAGCAATTATCAGGTGTCTTTATCAATTGTTGCATTTAAAAAAAATCAAGCAATTAGGGAACACAATGTTGCGACAATGTAACCCTATTTGCAAAATAGTACTAAATAAGTTTGTCGATGTAAGACATTTGCAAAGGCGCAAACAAAACACGCTGGAAAATGCAACTGAATCTGTTTTTGGAGGTTAGAATAGATGCAGGATCAAGTAGCTCAATGGGTAGGGTATTTGATTAGAATTCAACAGGTTATAGGTTTGAATCCTGGGTATGATAGTTTGAGGTGTTATTTAATAAAGTATGTTTATATATTAGTCACACATGGCTTACTTGTACAAATGGCATGTCACCAGTTAGTGCTGACTGCTGATATGCCATTTGCACAAACACGCCATGTGTGACTGTATATGCATTTAAGGAGGGCACCCCGGCAATACCACAAACCATTGAGTGTCAAGTATACTAGATATATCTTCATATCTCATGTGCTTTCTCTGAGAGCAATCTTGTTATGCCCCTTCCCCACAAGGCATGCGCCTTTTGTCCATATTGCAAAAATGGGGAGGGGGGGGCATATAATTATCTGTCACAGGGCACCAAAAAGTCTAGTTATGGCTCTGGTATGCATTATGTAATCTGGCAGACCATATCTCCAACACTGGCTGGTTGGAATAGAAATCCGGTTATCTATGTGAGCAAATGACCATCAACGATTTACTCTCAAACACTAGAAAATGGACAAAAATGGTCCCCTAAACAAATTGGTTAAATTTTGGGTTTAACTAATTTGTGTAATGACCATTTTTGACCACTTTTCTAGTGTTTGGGAGCAAATGGTTAATTGACATTTGCTCCTATACATTACCAGATTTTCATTCCATCCATCCAGACTGGATAGATAGCCTGACAGATAATTGTGTAGTGTACGCCCAGGATAACTGTCAGTTGTGCTTTCTTTTATGACGGCACATAAATGGGTGGGCAGATCCAGAGCAAGCACTGCCCACTCATGCATAGTTGTCAACTGATGTGAAGTTCCAGGGGGCAATCTCAGTTATAAAGAAAAGTATCTGGAAATTGTCCCTAGTTTAAAAAATAAATAAAAAAAATTGATCAACTCCATTTATTTAGTATGATATCCCAGGTGAGAGGATGCCGGCAGTCAGAACAACATACTTTATTAAATAACACATCTCAAACTACCATACCCAGGATTCAAACCTATAACCTGTTGAATTCTAATCAAACACCCTACCTATTGAGCTATTTGATCCTGCATAAAAATTGTGAACATTATATGAAGCTATTGGTACTTTGAAAAAAAAAGTATTACAACGCAGCAGATCCATGCAGTTTGCAGCCACACACTACATGTATCTGCTCAGCCACAATGCTGATTATTTCTTCACAAAGTACAAGGTGAGCTCCAAACAGAATTCTCTAGCTTAGAATTATGCCAAACCTAGAAGTCGGGCCCCCCACCCTGGGATCCCCCAGAGGGAGGCCTGCACCGTCATGCGGCAGGCTTGTCCGTTTTGGAAGCAGGCTGATGGGCAGCCCAGGCTTGCTTCAGTCTGGGCTTGGCAGGTCTGGAAGCATGAGCTTGCTTTGGGTATGCCTGACCTTGGGTACGCTTTACCTTGAGGATGAAAGGGCCAAGGGAAAGTACTTTTAGCCTTCTGCGTGGTAGGAGTCATACTAGGTAGGCAAGCTGTTTTAGCAGTAGCCAGATCAGCTACAATCTTATTGAGGTCTTCTCCAAAGAGAGTGTCTCCCTTGAAAGGAAGCACCTCCAGGGTTTTCTTGGAATCCATATCCACCGACCAGGATCTCAACCAGCTGTATAAAGTATTACCTTGGAACTGGCTCTCCACTCCCCATTATCTGGTTATCATGGCTTCCTCCGCCAGTGTCCAGACTCGCTTGCTGAAGCTCGGCCACTTCTTCCTAGCAGCAGGCTCCTGGATCACTGGGCAGCAGAGGTGCTTTGGAGCCGGAGCAATCAGGCAGGCAGTTGCAGTGCTGCCCAGCTATCTGTGGTGTGAGAAGAAGCAGGGGCACCCCACCGCTGGCAGTGCTGCAGCTAGCGGTGGTGGCAGCGGCGAGGCTGCTGGGCTGGGTCTTGAAAAAGGTGGAAAGAAGGGTGTTACGGCATGGAATGTACAAACTGCGAGACCCTGCTGGTAGCGCCTTTGTCTATTTAGTAGGAAGGGCACGTAACAGCCGGAGGGCAATGGAGGAAGCCCCTTTAGGGCTGGAGCCCGGCGGCAACTGACTCCGTTGTCTCTGGCAGTTCCGCCCCTGGACTAGAGGAATGGTCAAGAACATGGCAACATTTAATGCCAAAAAATGCAAAATCATACACGTCTCAAAAATACAAAGGCTAACTATAATATTAAGGGCATTATAATGGCAAGAGGAAAGCTATCTAAGTATTACTATTTCAGGTGAGCAATGTAACAAAGCAATAGGAAAGGCAAGTCAGATGCTTGTTTGCATAGGTAAAGAACCAGTAGCAGAAAAAAGTAATACAGGTTGAGTATCCCATATCCAAATATTCCGAAATACGGAATATTCCGAAATACGGACTTTTTTGAGTGAGACTGAGATAGTGAAACCTTTGTTTTTTGATGGCTCAGTGTACACAAACTTTGTTTAATACTCAAAGTTATTAAAAATATTGTATTAAATGAACTTCAGACTGTGTGTATAAGGTGTATATGACACATAAATGAATTCTGTGAATGTACACACACTTTGTTTAATGCACAAAGTTATAAAAAATATTGGCTAAAATGACCTTCAGGCTGTGTGTATATGGTATATATGAAACATAAATGCATTCTGTGCTTAGATTTAGGTCCCATCACCATAATATCTCGTTATGGTATGCAATTATTCCAAAATACAGAAAAATCCGATATCCAAAATTCCTCTGGTCCCAAGCATTTTGGATAAGGGATACTCAACCTGTAATGCCACTGTATAGGTCCTTGGTACAGCCACATTTAGAATCCTGTGTTCAGTTCCAGAAGCCATATCTCAAGCGCCTTGAGTCCTGTTGGAGAAAGAGCACTATATAAATAAATAGTATCAAAATTTGTTTCACGGCACCCCTAGGCCAAAGTTTTTTTTATTGAGAAATTCAGAAAAAAATATAAAATTAAGTAAATTGTGTTTATAGCATGTCATCCTCAGGTTCAGTTATGTTGTGAGGGAATGGTTTTGCCAATTTAATAAAGTATAAATAATTTTAATTGGTCCTGGACCACCAAACTATGCTACCAGTGCAAGAACCCCAGTTTGGAAACTACTGCCATAAAATAAACCTTTTTTGTTTTTTTTAAACTACATGTAATACACCTTAGATCTCAGTTCCTAAAAGGTTTTAAACCCTTGCATACAGTAAACTACACATATTTAAAAATCCTACACCGGGCACAAGTGCTCACGGGCCAATTTCATGGCAGTCTCGGATAGGAGGGCATTGTGGATTCACCAAGGGAATGCTGATGCTGACTCCAAGAAGCCTCTTCAAGATCGCAGGAGCAGAGTCCTCTGCTTCTGCCAAATCCACTGCATGACGCTGGGGCTCTCTTGCAGGAGCCCACACCAGTGGGGGGCACCAGGGGCGGAACTACTGGCAGGGCAGGCAGTGCATTGCACTGGGGCCCCGCCGCACTCAAGGGCCCACAGCCGCCGGCATTACAATGAGTCACAATGACTCATTGTATCATGCCGCAGCCGCACACCAGCGCTCCCGTCGGGTCTGCGTCCTGCGACTCCAGCCGCCCGCCCGTCGTAACGAACAGATCAGGCCAGGGCACTACGGGCAGCAGCCGCAGCACCAGACACGCTGCCGCCTCTGTAACACACGAAGAGGGAGGAGGGTCGCTTGGAGATGAGAGGAGCAGCGGCACGGAGGGGGGGGGAGGAGGAGGAGGGAGGTGAAGGAAGGAGCCGCAGCAGCGCTTTGTTACTGGTGGAGGCGCTGCTGCTGCTGCCCCTCTGCTTCACTATAGGCTGTCTACCGAGAACAGCCTATAGTGAAGCAGAGGGGCAGCAGCAGCAGCGCCTCCACCAATAACACAGCGCTGCTGCGGCTCCCTCCTCTACCTCCCTCCTCCTCCTTCTCTACTGCCCGGGAATCGTCAAGCTGCACGAGGAGCCTGAGCCAGCGGAGAGGGTAAGTATAATTCTTCTTTCTTTCTTTCTTTCTTTCTTTCTTTCTTTCTTTCTTTCTTTCTTTCTTTCTTTCTTTCTTTCTTTCTTTCTTTCTTTCTTTCTTTCTTTCTTTCTTTCTTCTCTTTCTTGGGACTGCCTGCCGCTATGTGTAAAAAGGGGGAATCTGCCTGCCGCTATGTGTAAAAAGGGGGAATCTGCCTGCCGCTATGTGTAAAAAAGGGGGAATCTGCCTGCCGCTATGTGTAAAAAGGGGGAATCTGCCTGCAGCTATGTGTAAAAGGGGGGAATCTGCCTGCCGCAATGTGTTAAAAGGGAGAATCTGCCTGCAGCTATGTGTAAAAAGGGGGACTGCCTGCCGCAATGTGTAAAAAGGGGGAATCTGCCTGCCGCTATGTGTAAAAAGGGGGAATCTGCCTGCAGCTATGTGTAAAAAGGGGGACTGCCTGCCGCAATGTGTAAAAAGGGGGAATCTGCCTGCCGCAATGTGTAAAAAGGGGGAAGCTGCTTGCCGCAATGTGTAAAAAGGGGGAATCTGCTTGCCGCAATGTGTAACAAGGGGGAATCTGCCTGCCGTAATGTGTAACAAGGGGGATGCTGTCTGCCGTAATGTGTAACAAGGGCACGCTGTCTGCCAAAATGTGTAACAAGGGCAAGCTGTCTGCTGTAATGTGTAACAAGGGCAAGCTGTCTGCTGTAATGTGTAAAAAGTGTACGATGTCTGCCATTATGTGTAACAAGGGCAGGCTGACTGCTGTTATGTGAAAAAAGTGTACGCTGTCTGCCGCTATGTTTAACAAGGGCAGGCTGTCTGCCGTTATGTGAAAAAAATGTACGCTGTCTGCCGCTATGTGTAACAAGGGCACGCTGTCTGCCGTTGTGTAAAAAAGGGGGATGCTGTCTGCCGTAATGTGTAAAAAGGGGACGCTGTCTGCTGTAATGTGTAAAAAGAGGACGCTGTCCGCCGTAAGGTGTAAAAGGGTCTCTACCTGGTGTAGTGGTGCTACTGTGGGGCGTAATTTGAATAATGGAGACTACTGTGCACCGTTTTATGAATTGGTATTATTTTGTGGCCACACCCCTTAACCACGAAGCCACGCCACTATGTTTTTTTGCACGCGCCTACGGCGCGCACTGCCCCTGTTTTGCATGCAGGGGTGGGGCTCCAATGCCGTTTCTTGCACACACTGCTAAAATGTCTAGTTACGGCACTGTTGCTAGGTATCCACTTCCCTGAGCAGGCCCCCCTCACCAGATCCTCTCCAGGGGTGAGGGGGTGGACTTGGATGGGATGGGATGGAGGGGGGCCCAAGCCATTTTGTCGCACATGGGCCCACTGCTCGCTAGTTCCGCCACTGGGGGGCACGTCTAAAACTCTTCAGTCAGTTCTGGATTCATTCGGACCTGGACTCGTGGGTTTTACAAATAGTGTCCCAAGGGTACAAACTGGGGTTTCAAGAAGTTCCCCCTCACCGATTGTTCAAATCAGCCTTAGTCAGCAGGGAGAAGGTTTTTATTCAAGCCTCTTCGTGGTCCCGAAGCCGGACGGCTCAGTCAGACCAATCTTAAATCTGAAATCCCTTAATTTCTACCTAAAGAAATTAAATTTCAAGATGGAATCTCTCAGGGTAGTGATCTCCAGTCCGGGGGATAAAGGAGATTTCATGGTTTTGGTAGACATAAAGGATGCCTACTTACATGTTCCCATTTAGCCACTGCATCAAGCTACCTGAGGTTTGCAATTCATGATTGTCATTACCAATTTCAGACGTTGCCGTTTGGTCTGTCCACGGCTCCGAGGATTTTCACCAGGGTGATGGCGGAAATGATGGTTCTCCTTCGCAAGCAAGGAGTCACAATTATCCCGTACTTGGATGATCTCCTGATAAAGGCGAGATCCAGGGACCAGTTGGTGCAAAACATTGCACTCTCCCTGACAGTTCTTCAACAACATGGTTGGCTCCTAAACTTGCCAAAATCGCAGTTGGTCCTAATGACGCGGTTGTTGCTTTTGGGAGTGATACTGGACACAGAAGAGGTTTTCTTCTAGTGGAATGGCTCTGGAGATCCAGAGTCTGGTCAAACAAATTCTGAAACCAGCAAGAGTGTTAATCCATCAATGCATTCGGTTGCTGGGGAAGATGGTTGCGGCCTACGAGGCCATTCAGTTTGGCAGGCTCCATGCCAGAGTGTTCCAGTGGGACCTGTTGGACAAGTGGTCCGGATCCCACCTACACATGCACCGGAGGATAATCCTGTCTTCCAAGACCAGAATCTCACTCCATTGGTGGCTGCACAGTTCTCACCACCTAGAGGGGCGATGGTTTGGGATCCAGGACGGGATCCTAGGGACCACGGATGCAACCCTCCGAGGCTGGGGAGCAGTCACACAGGGGGAAAACATCCAAGGAAGATGGTCAAGTCAGGAAAGTTGTCTCCACATAAATGTTCTGGAGTTAAGGGCCATTTAATAACTGCAGACACAGTACGCACTGGGACGGGTGCCCAGCATCCTCTACGGACTAAGAGAAAAGGATTTACCAGTAGGTATTAAAATCCTATTTTCTCTAAAGTCCTAGAGGATGCTGGGGACTCCGTAAGGACCATGGGGATAGATGGGCTCCGCAGGAGACATGGGCACTTTAAGAAAGACTTTAGTTCTGGGTGTGCACTGGCTCCTCCCTCTATGCCCCTCCTCCAGATCTCAGTTTGATACTGTGCCCAGTGGAGACTGGGTGCTTTTCAGGAGCTCTCCTGAGCTTTCTGACAGAAAGTATTTTGTTAGGTTTTTAATTTTCAGGGAGCACTGCTGGCAACAGACTCCCTCATCGAGGGACTGAGGGGAGAGAAGCAGCCCTACTCTCTGAGTTGCAAGGTCCTGCTTCTTAGGCTACTGGACACCATTAGCTCCAGAGGGATTGGTACGCAGGATCTCACCCTCGCCGTCCGTCCCAGAGCCGCGCCTCCGTCCCCCTCGCAGAGCCGGAAGATAGAAGCCGGGTGAGTATGAGAAGAAAAGAAGACTTCAGAGGCGGCAGAAAAACTTCATGATCTTCACTGAGGTAAAACACAGCACTGCAGCTGTGTGCCTTTGCTCCCATACACCTCACATACTCCGGTCACTGTAAGGGTGCAGGGCGCAGGGGGGGCGCCCTGGGCAGCAATATAAACCTCTTTCGCAAAAATATAACATATATACAGCTGGGCACTGTATATATGTATGAGCCCCCACCAATTTTACAGTTTAAGCGGGACAGAAGCCCGCCTCCGAGGGGGCGGGGCTTCTCCCTCAGCACTCACCAGCGCCATTTTTTCTCCACAGCACCGCTGAGAGGAAGCTCCCCGGACTCTACCCTGCTTATACCATGTTAGACAAGAGGGTTGAAAAGAGGGGGGGGCACATAATTCGCAAATTACATACAGCAGCACTACTGGGCAAACATTAAGTTACTGTTTTATTCCTGGGTTATATAGCGCTGGGGTGTGTGCTGGCATACTCCCTCTCTGTCTCTCCAAAGGGCCTTGTGGGAAAACTGTCTTCAGAAAAAGCATTCCCTGTGTGTGTGGTGTGTCGGTACACGTGTGTCGACATGTCTGAGGAAGAAGGCTATATTAGAGAGGAGCGGGAGCAAATGAATGTGGTGTCTCCGCCGACAGCTGATTGGATGGATATGTGGAATGTTTTAAATGCTAGTGTAAACTCATTGCACAAAAGATTAGACAAGGCAGAAGCTTTGGGACAGTCAGGGTCTCAACCCATGCCTGATCCTATGTTGCAGGGACTGTCATGGTCTCATAAGCGCCCACTATACCAGTTTGTTGACACAGATACCGACACGGATTCTGACTCCAGTGTCGATTACGATGATGCAAAGTTACAGCCAAAATTGGCAAAATCCATTCGATTTATGATTATGGCAATAAAAGATGTTTTGCACATCACAGAGTAACCCCCTGTCGCTGACAAGAGGGTACATATGTACAAGGGAAAGAAGCCTGAGGTAACCTTTCCCCCCTCACACGAGCTGAACGAGTTATGTGAAAAAGCTTGGAAATCTCCAGATAAAAGACTGCAGATTTCCAAAAGGATTCTTATGGCGTATCCTTTCCCATCAACGGATAGGTTACGATGGGAATCCTCCCGTGGATAACACGCTTATCCAAGAAGGTAGCCCTCCCGTCCCAGGATACGGCTACCCTCAAAGAGTGTGCTGACCGCAAACAGGAGATTACCCTAATGTGAAAACAAGGTGATATCTAATTAGCACACAGGTAAGGAATTAAGAAAACCTTTATTTAAGGGTGAAGATGTTTCTCACAAAATCGTTGCCCCAATGCATCATTGAAATTCAAGCTGGAAAGATGATTTTAATATATCACTTGTACATTTTGTATTGCTCTTCTGGTGACAATGTAGTTTGTTTTTGTCAATTACCATTTTAATAATAGGGTAAAGAAAATTAAGTGGATTTTTTAAAGAAAACAATACTTTCAATATACTATTAAAACAAATTAAAATGGTAAAAGTTATTGTACTTTAAGTAAAAATAAAAGAGCTAAAATATCAATCCCAGTTTTGGATTACTTTAATTAACAAAAAAAAATGCATATAGCAGAGGATAGTTTCAATCTGCCTACCGCTGGGTTATGGGCCCAGCATGCTTCCATTGCTGTACTCTGCTGCACATGTAAGTGCAAGAGATCCTGAAGCACTCACTCATCATGGGAAAGTACCAATGTGTTTCTTCGTTGGTTGATGGAAGAAACATCTTACAAAAACTCTCCAGATTATTGACTTTTTAAAGTTTTTCTAGGAAACGTTTTAGATGAATGCTTATTAGCCTTTGTCAGTATGGACTTTTGCAAAGTGTCTCTGTGGCGCAATCAGTTAGTGTGCACGGCTATTAACCAAAAGGTTGGTGGTTCAATCCCACCCAGGGACGTAATTGACCTTGTTATCAGATTTTGGTGATCTTTAAGTAGACAAGTCAAAATTTCAAACCCCCTGTTCTGGTGTAGGGTACCTGGCCTTCTCTGATGTAATCAGAGTTAGATTTGATTCAGTGATTTTATAAAAACAGCTAGGAAGCACAATTTAGCAAGTGGGTTGCAGAGAAAAAGAAATATGCTGGCAAAAAAAATCCAATTGAGTGATTAAACAGCTCTTAATTTTCTGGCTTTATTTTTATGCTAACAAATTTGTTCTCTGAAAAGTGTCCACAAAGCCAAGTCTCTGATTAACACCTTTGTAAGGATGGTTTTTAACCTATTACTAAATTAAACTTGCTTCATTGGAAAGGCAGCAAGATGCATCCTCATTTCAATGTCTACTGAAATAATACAGGTTGACACCAGGAAACATTAACGCCACTGCATCCTTGCTGCTTTATCATGTGGAAGTCTGTTTAATGTGAAAACAAGGTGATATCTAATTAGCACACAGGTAAGGAATTAAGAAAATCTTTATTTAAGGGTGAAAATGTTTCTCACAAAATCGTTGCCCCAATGCATCATTGAAATTCAAGCTGGAAAGATGATTTTAATATATCACTTGTACATTTTGTATTGCTCTTCTGGTGACAATGTAGTTTGTTTTTGTCAATTACCATTTTAATAATAGGGTAAAGAAAATTAAGTGGATTTTTAAAAGAAAACAATACTTTCAATATAGTATTAAAACAAATTAAAATGGTAAAAGTTATTGTACTTTAATGAAAAATAAAAGAGTAAAAATATCAATCCCAGTTTTGGATTACTTTAATTAACAAAAAAAATGCATATAGCAGAGGATATTTTTAATCTGCCTACCTCTGGGTTATGGGCCCAGCATGCTTCCATTGCAGTACTCTGCTGCACATGTAAGTGCAAGAGATCCTGAAGCACTCACTCATCATGGGAAAGTACCAATGTGTTTCTTCGTTGGTGGATGGAAGAAACATCTTACAAAAACTCTCCAGATTATTGACTTTTTAAAGTTTTTCTAGGAAACGTTTTAGATGAATGCTTATTAGCCTTTGTCAGTATGTACTTTTGCAAAGTGTCTCTGTGGCGCAATCAGTTAGTGTGTACGGCTATAAACCAAAAGGTTGGTGGTTCAATCCCACCCAGGGACGTAATTGACATTGTTATCAGATTTTGGTGATCTTTAAGTAGACAAGTCAAAATTTCAAACCCCCTCTTATGGTGTAGGGTACCTGGCCTTCTCTGATGTAATCAGAGTTAGATTTGATTCAGTGATTTTATAAAAACAGCTAGGAAGCACAATTTAGCAGTGGGTTGCAGAGAAAAAGAAATATGCTGGCAAAAAAAATCTAATTGAGTGATTCAACAGCTCTTAATTTTCTGGCTTTATTTTTATGCTAACAAATTTGTTCTCTGAAAAGTGTCCACAAAGCCAAGTCTCTGATTAACACATTTGTAGGGATGGTTTTTCACCTATTACTAAATTAAACTTGCTTCATTGGAAAGGCAGCAAGATGCATCCTCATTTCAATGTCTACTGAAATAATACAGGTTGACACAAGGAATCATTAACGCCACTGCATCCTTGCTGCTTTCTCATGTAGAAGTCTGTTTAATGTGAAAACAAGGTGATATCTAATTAGCACACAGGTAAGGAATTAAGAAAATCTTTATTTAAGGGTGAAGATGTTTCTCACAAAATCGTTGCCCCAATGCATCATTGAAATTCAAGCTGGAAAGATGATTTTAATATATCACTTGTACATTTTGTATTGCTCTTCTGGTGACAATGTAGTTTGTTTTTGTCAATTACCCTTTTAATAATAGGGTAAAGAAAATTAAGTGGATTTTTTAAAGAAAACTATACTGTCAATATACTATTCAAACAAATTAAAATGGTAAAAGTTATTGTACTTTAAGTAAAAATAAAAGAGCAAAAATATCAATCCCAGTTTTGATTACTTAAATTAAAAAAAAATGCATAGAGCAAAGGATAGTTTCAATCTGCCTACCTCTGGGTTAGGGGCCCAGCATGCTTCCATTGCAGTACTCTGCTGCACATGTAAGTGCAAGAGATCCTGAAGCACTCAGTCATCATGGGAAAGTACCAATGTGTTTCTTCGTTGGTTGATGGAAGAAACATCTTACAAAAACTCTCCAGATTATTGACTTTTTAAAGTTTTTCTAGGAAACGTTCTAGATGTATGCTTATTAGCCTTTGTCAGTATGTACTTTTTACAAAGTGTCTCTGTGGCGCAATCGGTTAGTGTGTCTGGCTACTAACCAAAAGGTTGGTGGTTCAATCCCACCCAGGGACGTAATTGACCTTGTTATCAGATTTTGGTGATCTTTAAGTAGACAAGTCAAAATTTCAAACCCCTTGTTATGGTGTAGGGTACCTGGCCTTCTCTGATGTAATCAGAGTTAGATTTGATTCAGTGATTTTATAAAAACAGCTAGGAAGCACAATTTAGCAGTGGGTTGCAGAGAAAAAGAAATATGCTGGCAAAAAAATTCCAATTGAGTGATTAAACAGCTCTTCATTTTCTGGCTTTATTTTTATGCTAACAAATTTGTTCTCTGAAAAGTGTCCACAAAGCCAAGTCTCTGATTAACACCTTTGTAGGGATGGTTTTTCACCTATTACTAAATTAAACTTGCTTCATTGGAAAGGCAGCAAGATGCATCCTCATTTCAATTTCTACTGAAATAATACTGGTTGATACCAGGAAACATTAACGCCACTGCATCCTTGCTGCTTTCTCATGTGGAAGTCTGTTTAATGTGAAAACAAGGTGATATCTAATTAGCACACAGGTAAGGAATTAAGAAAATCTTTATTTAAGGGTGAAGATGTTTCTCACAAAATCGTTGCCCCAATGCATCATTGAAATTAAAGCTGGAAAGATGATTTTAATATATCACTTGTACATTTTGTATTGCTCTTCTGGTGACAATGTAGTTTGTTTTTGTCAATTACCCTTTTAATAATAGGGTAAAGAAAATTAAGTGGATTTTTTAAAGAAAACTATACAGTCAATATACTATTAAAACAAATTAAAATGGTAAAAGTTATTGTACTTTAAGTAAAAATAAAAGAGCCAAAATATCAATCCCAGTTTTGGATTACTTTAATTAACAAAAAAAAAATGCATATAGCAGAGGATAGTTTCAATCTGCCTACCGCTGGGTTATGGGCCCAGCATGCTTCCATTGCTGTACTCTGCTGCACATGTAAGTGCAAGAGATCCTGAAGCACTCACTCATCATGGGAAAGTACCAATGTGTTTCTTCGTTGGTTGATGGAAGAAACATCTTACAAAAACTCTCCAGATTATTGACTTTTTAAAGTTTTTCTAGGAAACGTTTCAGATGAATGCTTATTAGCCTTTGTCAGTATGGACTTTTGCAAAGTGTCTCTGTGGCGCAATCAGTTAGTGTGCACGGCTATTAACCAAAAGGTTGGTGGTTCAATCCCACCCAGGGACGTAATTGACCTTGTTATCAGATTTTGGTGATCTTTAAGTAGACAAGTCAAAATTTCAAACCCCCTGTTCTGGTGTAGGGTACCTGGCCTTCTCTGATGTAATCAGAGTTAGATTTGATTCAGTGATTTTATAAAAACAGCTAGGAAGCACAATTTAGCAGTGGGTTGCAGAGAAAAAGAAATATGCTGGCAAAAAAATCCAATTGAGTGATTAAACAGTTCTTAATTTTCTGGCTTTATTTTTATGCTAACAAATTTGTTCTCTGAAAAGTGTCCACAAAGCCAAGTCTCTGATTAACACCTTTGTAGGGATGGTTTTTCACCTATTACTAAACTAAATTTGCTTCATTGGAAAGGCAGCAAGATGCATCCTCATTTCAATGTCTACTGAAATAATACGGGTTGACACCAGGAAACATTAACGCCACTGCATCCTTGCTGCGTTCTCATGTGGAATTCTGTTTAATGTGAAAACAAGGTGATATCTAATTAGCACACAGGTAAGGAATTAAGAAAATCTTTATTTAAGGGTGAAGATGTTTCTCACAAAATCGTTGCCCCAATGCATCATTGAAATTCAAGCTGGAAAGATGATTTTAATATATCACTTGTACATTTTGTATTGCTCTTCTGGTGACAATGTAGTTTGTTTTTGTCAATTACCCTTTTAATAATAGGGTAAAGAAAATTAAGTGGATTTTTTAAAGAAAACTATACTGTCAATATACTATTAAAACAAATTAAAATGGTAAAAGTTATTGTACTTTAAGTAAAAATAAAAGAGCAAAAATATCAATCCCAGTTTTGATTACTTAAATTAAAAAAAAAAATGCATAGAGCAAAGGATAGTTTCAATCTGCCTACCTCTGGGTTAGGGGCCCAGCATGCTTCCATTGCAGTACTCTGCTGCACATGTAAGTGCAAGAGATCCTGAAGCACTCAGTCATCATGGGAAAGTACCAATGTGTTTCTTCGTTGGTTGATGGAAGAAACATCTTACAAAAACTCTCAAGATTATTGACTTTTTAAAGTTTTTCTAGGAAACGTTCTAGATGTATGCTTATTAGCCTTTGTCAGTATGTACTTTTTACAAAGTGTCTCTGTGGCGCAATCGGTTAGTGTGTCTGGCTACTAACCAAAAGGTTGGTGGTTCAATCCCACCCAGGGACGTAATTGACCTTGTTATCAGATTTTGGTGATCTTTAAGTAGACAAGTCAAAATTTCAAACCCCCTCTTATGGTGTAGGGTACCTGGCCTTCTCTGATGTAATCAGAGTTAGATTTGATTCAGTGATTTTATAAAAACAGCTAGGAAGCACAATTTAGCAGTGGGTTGCAGAGAAAAAGAAATATGCTGGCAAAAAAATCCAATTGAGTGATTAAACAGCTCTTCATTTTCTGGCTTTATTTTTATGCTAACAAATTTGTTCTCTGAAAAGTGTCCACAAAGCCAAGTCTCTGATTAACACCTTTGTAAGGATGGTTTTTCACCTATTACTAAATTAAACTTGCTTCATTGGAAAGGCAGCAAGATGCATCCTCATTTCAATGTCTACTGAAATAATACAGGTTGACACCAGGAAACATTAACGCCCCTGCATCCTTGCTGCTTTCTCATGTGGAAGTCTGTTTAATGTGAAAACAAGGTGATATCTAATTAGCACACAGGTAAGGAATTAAGAAAATCTTTATTTAAGGGTGAAAATGTTTCTCACAAAATCGTTGCCCCAATGCATCATTGAAATTCAAGCTGGAAAGATGATTTTAATATATCACTTGTACATTTTGTATTGCTCTTCTGGTGACAATGTAGTTTGTTTTTGTCAATAACCATTTTAATAATAGGGTAAAGAAAATTAAGTGGATTTTTGAAAGAAAACAATACTATCAATATACTATTAAAACAAATTAAAATGGTAGAAGTTATTGTACTGTAAGTAAAAATAAAAGAGCCAACATATCAATCCCAGTTTTGGATTACTTTAATTAACAAAAAAAAATGCATATAGCAGAGGATAGTTTCAATCTGCCTACCTCTGGGTTATGTGCCCAGCATGCTTCCATTGCTGTACTCTGCTGCACATGTAAGTGCAATAGATCCTAAAGCACTCACTCATCATGGGAAAGTACCAATGTGTTTCTTCGTTGGTTGATGGAAGAAACATCTTACAAAAACTCTCCAGATTATTGACTTTTTAAAGTTTTTCTAGGAAACGTTTTAGATGAATGCTTATTAGCCTTTGTCAGTATGTACTTTTACAAAGTGTCTCTGTGGTGCAATCAGTTAGTGTGTATGGCTATTAACCAAAAGGTTGGTGGTTCAATCCCACCCAGGGACGTAATTGACCTTGTTATCAGATTTTGGTGATCTTTAAGTAGACAAGTCAAAATTTCAAACCCCCTCTTATGGTGTAGGGTACCTGGCCTTCTCTGATGTAATCAGAGTTAGATTTGATTCAGTGATTTTATAAAAACAGCTAGGAAGCACAATTTAGCAGTGGGTTGCAGAGAAAAAGAAATATGCTGGCAAAAAAAATCCAATTGAGTGATTAAACAGCTCTTCATTTTCTGGCTTTATTTTTATGCTAACAAATTTGTTCTCTGAAAAGTGTCCACAAAGCCAAGTCTCTGATTAACACCTTTGTAAGGATGGTTTTTCACCTATTACTAAATTAAACTTGCTTCATTGGAAAGGCAGCAAGATGCATCCTCATTTCAATGTCTACTGAATTAATACAGGTTGACACCAGGAAACATTAACGCCACTGCATCCTTGCTGCTTTCTCATGTGGAAGTCTGTTTAATGTGAAAACAAGGTGATATCTAATTAGCACACAGGTAAGGAATTAAGAAAATCTTTATTTAAGGGTGAAAATGTTTCTCACAAAATCGTTACCCCAATTCATCATTGAAATTCAAGCTGGAAAGATGATTTTAATATATCACTTGTACATTTTGTATTGCTCTTCTGGTGACAATGTAGTTTGTTTTTGTCAATTACCATTTTAATAATCGGGTAAAGAAAATTAAGTGGATTTTTAAAAGAAAACAATACTTTCAATATACTATTAAAACAAATTAAAATGGTAAAAGTTATTGTACTTTAATGAAAAATAAAAGAGCAAAAATATCAATCCCAGTTTTGGATTACTTTAATTAACAAAAAAAATGCATATAGCAGAGGATAGTTTTAATCTGCCTACCTCTGGGTTATGGGCCCAGCATGCTTCCATTGCAGTACTTTGCTGCACATTTAAGTGCAAGAGATCCTGAAGCACTCACTCATCATGGGAAAGTACCAATGTGTTTCTTCGTTGGTGGATGGAAGAAACATCTTACAAAAACTCTCCAGATTATTGACTTTTTAAAGTTTTTCTAGGAAACGTTTTAGATGAATGCTTATTAGCCTTTGTCAGTATGTACTTTTGCAAAGTGTCTCTGTGGCGCAATCAGTTAGTGTGTACGGCTATAAACCAAAAGGTTGGTGGTTCAATCCCACCCAGGGACGTAATTGACCTTGTTATCAGATTTTGGTGATCTTTAAGTAGACAAGTCAAAATTTCAAACCCCCTCTTATGGTGTAGGGAACCTGGCCTTCTCTGATGTAATCAGAGTTAGATTTGATTCAGTGATTTTATAAAAACAGCTAGGAAGCACAATTTAGCAGTGGGTTGCAGAGAAAAAGAAATATGCTGGCAAAAAAATCCAATTGAGTGATTAAACAGCTCTTAATTTTCTGGCTTTATTTTTATGCTAACAAATTTGTTCTCTGAAAAGTGTCCACAAAGCCAAGTCTCTGATTAACACCTTTGTAGGGATGGTTTTTCACCTATTACTAAACTAAATTTGCTTCATTGGAAAGGCAGCAAGATGCATCCTCATTTCAATGTCTACTGAAATAATACGGGTTGACACCAGGAAACATTAACGCCACTGCATCCTTGCTGCGTTCTCATGTGGAAGTCTGTTTAATGTGAAAACAAGGTGATATCTAATTAGCACACAGGTAAGGAATTAAGAAAATCTTTATTTAAGGGTGAAGATGTTTCTCACAAAATCGTTGCCCCAATGCATCATTGAAATTCAAGCTGGAAAGATGATTTTAATATATCACTTGTACATTTTGTATTGCTCTTCTGGTGACAATGTAGTTTGTTTTTGTCAATTACCCTTTTAATAATAGGGTAAAGAAAATTAAGTGGATTTTTTAAAGAAAACTATACTGTCAATATACTATTAAAACAAATTAAAATGGTAAAAGTTATTGTACTTTAAGCAAAAATAAAAGAGCAAAAATATCAATCCCAGTTTTGATTACTTAAATTAAAAAAAAAATGCATAGAGCAAAGGATAGTTTCAATCTGCCTACCTCTGGGTTAGGGGCCCAGCATGCTTCCATTGCAGTACTCTGCTGCACATGTAAGTGCAAGAGATCCTGAAGCACTCAGTCATCATGGGAAAGTACCAATGTGTTTCTTCGTTGGTTGATGGAAGAAACATCTTACAAAAACTCTCCAGATTATTGACTTTTTAAAGTGTTTCTAGGAAACGTTCTAGATGTATGCTTATTAGCCTTTGTCAGTATGTACTTTTTACAAAGTGTCTCTGTGGCGCAATCGGTTAGTGTGTCTGGCTACTAACCAAAAGGTTGGTGGTTCAATCCCACCCAGGGACGTAATTGACCTTGTTATCAGATTTTGGTGATCTTTAAGTAGACAAGTCAAAATTTCAAACCCCTTGTTATGGTGTAGGGTACCTGGCCTTCTCTGATGTAATCAGAGTTAGATTTGATTCAGTGATTTTATAAAAACAGATAGGAAGCACAATTTAGCAGTGGGTTGCAGAGAAAAAGAAATATGCTGGCAAAAAAAATCCAATTGAGTGATTAAACAGCTCTTCATTTTCTGGCTTTATTTTTATGCTAACAAATTTGTTCTCTGAAAAGTGTCCACAAAGCCAAGTCTCTGATTAACACCTTTGTAGGGATGGTTTTTCACCTATTACTAAATTAAACTTGCTTCATTGGAAAGGCAGCAAGATGCATCCTCATTTCAATTTCTACTGAAATAATACAGGTTGACACCAGGAAACATTAACGCCACTGCATCCTTGCTGCTTTCTCATGTGGAAGTCTGTTTAATGTGAAAACAAGGTGATATCTAATTAGCACACAGGTAAGGAATTAAGAAAATCTTTATTTAAGGGTGAAGATGTTTCTCACAAAATCGTTGCCCCAATGCATCATTGAAATTAAAGCTGGAAAGATGATTTTAATATATCACTTGTACATTTTGTATTGCTCTTCTGGTGACAATGTAGTTTGTTTTTGTCAATTACCCTTTTAATAATAGGGTAAAGAAAATTAAGTGGATTTTTTAAAGAAAACTATACTGTCAATATACTATTCAAACAAATTAAAATGGTAAAAGTTATTGTACTTCAAGTAAAAATAAAAGAGCAAAAATATAAATCCCAGTTTTGATTACTTAAATTAACAAAAAAAATGCATATAGCAAAGGATAGTTTCAATCTGCCTTCCTCTGGGTTATGGGCCCAGCATGCTTCCATTGCAGTACTCTGCTGCACATGTAAGTGCAAGAGATCCTGAAGCACTCACTCATCATGGGAAAGTACCAATGTGTTTCTTCGTTGGTTGATGGAAGAAACATTTTACAAAAACTCTCCAGATTATTGACTTTTTAAAGTTTTTCTAGGAAACGTTCTAGATGCATGCTTATTAGCCTTTGTCAGTATGTACTTTCTGTGAAGTGTCTCTGTGGTGCAATCGGTTAGTGTGTCCGGCTACTAACCAAAAGGTTGGTGGTTCAATCCCACCCAGGGACGTAATTGACCTTGTTATCAGATTTTGGTGATCTTTAAGTAGACAAGTCAAAATTTCAAACCCCCTGTTATGGTGTAGGGTACCTGGCCTTTTCTGATGTAATCAGAGTTAGATTTGATTCAGTGATTTAATAAAAACAGCTAGGAAGCACAATTTAGCAGTGGGTTGCAGAGAAAAAGAAATATGCTGGCAAAAAAAATCCAATTGAGTGATTAAACAGTTCTTCATTTTCTGGCTTTATTTTTATGCTAACAAATTTGTTCTCTGAAAAGTGTCCACAAAGCCAAGTCTCTGATTAACACCTTTGTAGGGATGGTTTTTCACCTATTACTAAATTAAACTTGCTTCATTGGAAAGGCAGCAAGATGCATCCTCATTTCAATGTCTACTGAAATAATACAGGTTGACACCAGGAAACATTAACGCCACTGCATCCTTGCTGCTTTCTCATGTAGAAGTCTGTTTAATGTGAAAACAAGGTGATATCTAATTAGCACACAGGTAAGGAATTAAGAAAATCTTTATTTAAGGGTGAAGATGTTTCTCACAAAATCGTTGCCCCAATGCATCATTGAAATTCAAGCTGGAAAGATGATTTTAATATATCACTTGTACATTTTGTATTGCTCTTCTGGTGACAATGTAGTTTGTTTTTGTCAATTACCCTTTTAATAATAGGGTAAAGAAAATTAAGTGGATTTTTTAAAGAAAACTATACTGTCAATATACTATTAAAACAAATTAAAATGGTAAAAGTTATTGTACTTTAAGTAAAAATAAAAGAGCAAAAATATCAATCCCAGTTTTGATTACTTAAATTAACAAAAAAAAAATGCATATAGCAAAGGATAGTTTCAATCTGCCTACCTCTGGGTTAGGGGCCCAGCATGCTTCCATTGCAGTACTCTGCTGCACATGTAAGTGCAAGAGATCCTGAAGCACTCACTCATCATGGGAAAGTACCAATGTGTTTCTTCATTGGTTGATGGAAGAAACATCTTACAAAAACTCTCCAGATTATTGACTTTTTAAAGTTTTTCTAGGAAACGTTCTAGATGTATGCTTATTAGACTTTGTAAGTATGTACTTTTTGCAAAAAGTCTCTGTGGCGCAATCGGTTAGTGTGTCCGGCTACTAACCAAATGGTTGGTGGTTCAATCCCAACCAGGGACGTAACTGACCTTGTTATCAGATTTTGGTGATCTTTAAGTAGACAAGTCAAAATTTTAAACCCCCTGTTCTGGTGTAGGGTACCTGGCCTTCTCTGATGTAATCAGAGTTAGATTTGATTCAGTGATTTTATAAAAACAGCTAGGAAGCACAATTTAGCAGTGGGTTGCAGAGAAAAAGAAATATGCTGGCAAAAAAATCCAATTGAGTGATTAAACAGCTCTTCATTTTCTGGCTTTATTTTTATGCTAACAAATTTGTTCTCTGAAAAGTGTCCACAAAGCCAAGTCTCTGATTAACACCTTTGTAAGGATGGTTTTTCACCTATTACTAAATTAAACTTGCTTCATTGGAAAGGCAGCAAGATGCATCCTCATTTCAATGTCTACTGAAATAATACAGGTTGACACCAGGAAACATTAACGCCACTGCATCCTTGCTGCTTTCTCATGTGGAAGTCTATTTAATGTGAAAACAAGGTGATATCTAATTAGCACACAGGTAAGGAATTAAGAAAATCTTTATTTAAGGGTGAAAATGTTTCTCACAAAATCGTTGCCCCAATGCATCATTGAAATTCAAGCTGGAAAGATGATTTTAATATATCACTTGTACATTTTGTATTGCTCTTCTGGTGACAATGTAGTTTGTTTTTGTCAATTACCATTTTAATAATAGGGTAAAGAAAATTAATGGATTTTTAAAAGAAAACAATACTTTCAATATGCTATTAAAACAAATTAAAATGGTAAAAGTTATTGTACTTTAATGAAAAATAAAAGAGCAAAAATATCAATCCCAGTTTTGGATTACTTTAATTAACAAAAAAAAATGCATATAGCAGAGGATAGTTTTAATCTGCCTACCTCTGGGTTATGGGCCCAGCATGCTTCCATTGCAGTACTCTGCTGCACATGTAAGTGCAAGAGATCCTGAAGCACTCACTCATCATGGGAAAGTACCAATGTGTTTCTTCGTTGGTGGATGGAAGAAACATCTTACAAAAACTCTCCAGATTATTGACTTTTTAAAGTTTTTCTAGGAAACGTTTTAGATGAATGCTTATTAGCCTTTGTCAGTATGTACTTTTGCAAAGTGTCTCTGTGGCGCAATCAGTTAGTGTGTACGGCTATAAACCAAAAGGTTGGTGGTTCAATCCCACCCAGGGACGTAATTGACCTTGTTATCAGATTTTGGTGATCTTTAAGTAGACAAGTCAAAATTTCAAATCCCCTCTTATGGTGTAGGGTACCTGGCCTTCTCTGATGTAATCAGAGTTAGATTTGATTCAGTGATTTTATAAAAACAGCTAGGAAGCACAATTTAGCAGTGGGTTGCAGAGAAAAAGAAATATGCTGGCAAAAAAATCCAATTGAGTGATTAAACAGCTCTTCATTTTCTGGCTTTATTTTTATGCTAACAAATTTGTTCTCTGAAAAGTGTCCACAAAGCCAAGTCTCTGATGAACACCTTTGTAAGGATGGTTTTTCACCTATTACTAAATTAAACTTGCTTCATTGGAAAGGCAGCAAGATGCATCCTCATTTCAATGTCTACTGAAATAATACAGGTTGACACCAGGAAACATTAACGCCACTGCATCCTTGCTGCTTTCTCATGTAGAAGTCTGTTTAATGTGAAAACAAGGTGATATCTAATTAGCACACAGGTAAGGAATTAAGAAAATCTTTATTTAAGGGTGAAGATGTTTCTCACAAAATCGTTGCCCCAATGCATCATTGAAATTCAAGCTGGAAAGATGATTTTAATATATCACTTGTACATTTTGTATTGCTCTTCTGGTGACAATGTAGTTTGTTTTTGTGAATTACCCTTTTAATAATAGGGTAAAGAAAATTAAGTGGATTTTTTAAAGAAAACTATACTGTCAATATACTATTAAAACAAATTAAAATGGTAAAAGTTATTGTACTTTAAGTAAAAATAAAAGAGCAAAAATATCAATCCCAGTTTTGATTACTTAAATTAACAAAAAAAAATGCATATAGCAAAGGATAGTTTCAATCTGCCTACCTCTGGGTTAGGGGCCCAGCATGCTTCCATTGCAGTACTCTGCTGCACATGTAAGTGCAAGAGATCCTGAAGCACTCACTCATCAAGGGAAAGTACCAATGTG
Source organism: Pseudophryne corroboree (assembly GCF_028390025.1). Lineage (NCBI taxonomy): Eukaryota > Metazoa > Chordata > Amphibia > Anura > Myobatrachidae > Pseudophryne > Pseudophryne corroboree. The sequence goes on from NW_026970359.1 coordinate 166,895, forward strand.
TTTCTTCATTGGTTGATGGAAGAAACATCTTACAAAAACTCTCCAGATTATTGACTTTTTAAAGTTTTTCTAGGAAACGTTCTAGATGTATGCTTATTAGACTTTGTAAGTATGTACTTTTTGCAAAAAGTCTCTGTGGCGCAATCGGTTAGTGTGTCCGGCTACTAACCAAATGGTTGGTGGTTCAATCCCAACCAGGGACGTAACTGACCTTGTTATCAGATTTTGGTGATCTTTAAGTAGACAAGTCAAAATTTCAAACCCCCTGTTATGGTGTAGCGTACCTGGCCTTCTCTGATGTAATCAGAGTTAGATTTGATTCAGTGATTTTATAAAAACAGCTAGGAAGCACAATTTAGCAGTGGGTTGCAGAGAAAAAGAAATATGCTGGCAAAAAAAATCCAATTGAGTGATTAAACAGCTCTTCATTTTCTGGCTTTATTTTTATGCTAACAAATTTGTTCTTTGAAAAGTGTCCACAAAGCCAAGTCTCTGATTAACACCTTTGTAGGGATGGTTTTTCACCTATTACTAAATTAAACTTGCTTCATTGGAAAGGCAGCAAGATGCATCCTCATTTCAATGTCTACTGAAATAATACAGGTTGACACCAGGAAACATTAACGCCACTGTATCCTTGCTGCTTTCTCATGTGGAAGTCTGTTTAATGTGAAAACAAGGTGATATCTAATTAGCACACAGGTAAGGAATTAAGAAAATCTTTATTTAAGGGTGAAGATGTTTCTCACAAAATCGTTGCCCCAATGCATCATTGAAATTCAAGCTGGAAAGATGATTTTAATATATCACTTGTACATTTTGTATTGCTCTTCTGGTGACAATGTAGTTTGTTTTTGTCAATTACCATTTTAATAATAGGGTAAAGAAAATTAAGTGGATTTTTGAAAGAAAACTATACTGTCAATATACTATTAAAACAAATTAAAATGGTAAAAGTTATTGTACTTTAAGTAAAAATAAAAGAGCCAAAATATCAATCCCAGTTTTGGATTACTTTAATTAACAAAAAAAAATGCATATAGCAGAGGATAGTTTCAATCTGCCTACCGCTGGGTTATGGGCCCAGCATGCTTCCATTGCTGTACTCTGCTGCACATGTAAGTGCAAGAGATACTGAAGCACTCACTCATCATGGGAAAGTACCAATGTGTTTCTTCGTTGGTTGATGGAAGAAACATCTTACAAAAACTCTACAGATTATTGACTTTTTAAAGTTTTTCTAGGAAACATTTTAGATGAATGCTTATTAGCCTTTGTCAGTATATACTTTTGCAAAATGTCTTTGTGGCGCAATCAGTTAGTGTGCACGGCTGTTAACCAAAAGGTTGGTGGTTCAATCCCACCCAGGGACGTAATTGACCTTGTTATCAGATTTTGGTGATCTTTAAGTAGACAAGTCAAAATTTCAAATCCCCCTCTTATGGTGTAGGGTACCTGGCCTTCTCTGATGTAATCAGAGTTAGATTTGATTCAGTGATTTTATAAAAACAGCTAGGAAGCACAATTTAGCAGTGGGTTGCAGAGAAAAAGAAATATGCTGGCAAAAAAATCCAATTGAGTGATTAAACAGCTCTTCATTTTCTGGCTTTATTTTTATGCTAACAAATTTGTTCTCTGAAAAGTGTCCACAAAGCCAAGTCTCTGATTAACACCTTTGTAAGGACGGTTTTTCACCTATTACTAAATTAAACTTGCTTCATTGGAAAGGCAGCAAGATGCATCCTCATTTTAATGTCTACTGAAATAATACAGGTTGACACCAGGAAACATTAACGCCACTGCATCCTTGCTGCTTTCTCATGTAGAAGTCTGTTTAATGTGAAAACAAGGTGATATCTAATTAGCACACAGGTAAGGAATTAAGAAAATCTTTATTTAAGGGTGAAAATGTTTCTCACAAAATCGTTGCCCCAATGCATTATTGAAATTCAAGCTGGAAAGATGATTTTAATATATCACTTGTACATTTTGTATTGCTCTTCTGGTGACAATGTAGTTTGTTTTTGTCAATTACCATTTTAATAATAGGGTAAAGAAAATTAATGGATTTTTAAAAGAAAACAATACTTTCAATATGCTATTAAAACAAATTAAAATGGTAAAAGTTATTGTACTTTAATGAAAAATAAAAGAGCAAAAATATCAATCCCAGTTTTGGATTACTTTAATTAACAAAAAAAATGCATATAGCAGAGGATAGTTTTAATCTGCCTACCTCTGGGTTATGGGCCCAGCATGCTTCCATTGCAGTACTCTGCTGCACATGTAAGTGCAAGAGATCCTGAAGCACTCACTCATCATGGGAAAGTACCAATGTGTTTCTTCGTTGGTGGATGGAAGAAACATCTTACAAAAACTCTCCAGATTATTAACTTTTTAAAGTTTTTCTAGGAAACGTTTTAGATGAATGCTTATTAGCCTTTGTCAGTATGAACTTTTTGCAAAGTGTCTCTGTGGCGCAATCGGTTAGTGTGTCCGACTACTAACCAAAAGGTTGGTGGTTCAATCCCACCCAGGGACGTAATTGACCTTGTTATCAGATTTTGGTGATCTTTAAGTAGACAAGTCAAAATTTCAAACCCCTTGTTATGGTGTAGGGTACCTGGCCTTCTCTGATGTAATCAGAGTTAGATTTGATTAATTGATTTTATAAAAACAGCTAGGAAGCACAATTTAGCAGTGGGTTGCAGAGAAAAAGAAATATGCTGGCAAAAAAAATCCAATTGAGTGATTAAACAGCTCTTCATTTTCTGCCTTTATTTTTATGCTAACAAATTTGTTCTCTGAAAAGTGTCCACAAAGCCAAGTCTCTGATTAACACATTTGTAGGGATGGTTTTTCACCTATTACTAAATTAAACTTGCTTCATTGGAAAGGCAGCAAGATGCATCCTCATTTCAATGTCTACTGAAATAATACAGGTTGACACCAGGAAACATTAACGCCACTGCATCCTTGCTGCTTTCTCATGTAGAAGTCTGTTTAATGTGAAAACAAGGTGATATCTAATTAGCACACAGGTAAGGAATTAAGAAAATCTATATTTAAGGGTGAAGATGTTTCTCACAAAATCGTTGCCCCAATGCATCATTGAAATTCAAGCTGGAAAGATGATTTTAATATATCACTTGTACATTTTGTATTGCTCTTCTGGTGACAATGTAGTTTGTTTTTGTCAATTACCCTTTTAATAATAGGGTAAAGAAAATTAAGTGGATTTTTTAAAGAAAACTATACTGTCAATATACTATTAAAACAAATTAAAATGGTAAAAGTTATTGTACTTTAAGTAAAAATAAAAGAGCAAAAATATCAATCCCAGTTTTGATTACTTTAACAAAAAAAATGCATATAGCAGAGGATAGTTTCAATCTGCCTACCTCTGGGTAATGGGCCCAGCATGCTTCCATTGCAGTACTCTGCTGCACATGTAAGTGCAATAGATCCTGAAGCACTCACTCATCATGGGAAAGTACCAATGTGTTTCTTCGTTGGTTGATGGAAGAAACATCTTACAAAAACTCTCCAGATTATTGACTTTTTAAAGTTTTTCTAGGAAACGTTTTAGATGAATGCTTATTAGCCTTTGTCAGTATGTACTTTTGCAAAGTGTCTCTGTGGCGCAATCAGTTAGTGTGTATGGCTATTAACCAAAAGGTTGGTGGTTCAATCCCACCCAGGGACGTAATTGACCTTGTTATCAGATTTTGGTGATCTTTAAGTAGACAAGTCAAAATTTCAAACCCCCTCTTATGGTGTAGGGTACCTGGCCTTCTCTGATGTAATCAGAGTTAGATTTGATTCAGTGATTTTATAAAAACAGCTAGGAAGCACAATTTAGCAGTGGGTTGCAGAGAAAAAGAAATATGCTGGCAAAAAAATCCAATTGAGTGATTAAACAGCTCTTCATTTTCTGGCTTTATTTTTATGCTAACAAATTTGTTCTCTGAAAAGTGTCCACAAAGCCAAGTCTCTGATGAACACCTTTGTAAGGATGGTTTTTCACCTATTACTAAATTAAACTTGCTTCATTGGAAAGGCAGCAAGATGCATCCTCATTTCAATGTCTACTGAAATAATACAGGTTGACACCAGGAAACATTAACGCCAATGCATCCTTGCTGCTTTCTCATGTGGAAGTCTGTTTAATGTGAAAACAAGGTGATATCTAATTAGCACACAGGTAAGGAATTAAGAAAATCTTTATTTAAGGGTGAAGATGTTTCTCACAAAATCGTTGCCCCAATGCATCATTGAAATTCAAGCTGGAAAGATGACTTTAATATATCACTTGTACATTTTGTATTGCTCTTCTGGTGACAATGTAGTTTGTTTTTGTCAATTACCATTTTAATAATAGGGTAAAGAAAATTAAGTGGATTTTTGAAAGAAAAAAATACTGTCAATATACTATTAAAACAAATTAAAATGGTAAAAGTCATTGTACTTTAAGTAAACATAAAATAGCTAACATATCAATCCCAGTTTTGGATTACTTTAACAAAAAAAATGCATATAGCAGAGGATAGTTTCAATCGGCCTACCTCTCGGTAATGGGCCCAGCATGCTTCCATTGCAGTACTCTGCTGCACATGTAAGTGCAAGAGATCCTGAAGCACTCACTCATCATGGGAAAGTACCAATGTGTTTCTTCGTTGGTTGATTTAAGAAAATTCTTACAAAAACTCTCCAGATTATTGACTTTTTAAAGTTTATCTAGGAAACGTTCTAGATGAATGCTTATTAGCCTTTGTCAGTATGTACTTTTCGCAAAGTGTCTCTGTGGCTCAATCGGTTAGTGTGTCTGGCTACTAACCAAAAGGTTTGTGGTTCAATCCCACCCAGGGACATAATTGACCTTGTGATCAGGTTTTGGTGATATTTAAGTAGACAAGTCAAAATTTCAAACCCCCTCTTATGGTGTAGGGTACCTGGCCTTCTCTGATGTAATCAGAGTTAGATTTGATTCAGTGATTTTATAAAAAACAGCTAGGAAGCACAATTTAGCAATGGGTTGCAGAGAAAAAAATATGCTGGTAGAAAAATCCAATTGAGTGATTAAACAGCTCTTCGTTTTCTGCCTTTATTTTTATGCTAACAAATTTGTTCTCTAAAAAGTGTCCACAAAGCCAAGTCTCTGATTAACACCTTTGTAGGGATGGTTTTTTCACCTATAACTAAATTAAACTTGCTCCATTGGAAAGGCAGCAAGATGCATCCTCATTTCAATGTCTACTGAAATAATACAGGTTGACACCAGGAAACATTAACGCCACTGCATCCTTGCTGCTTTCTCATGTAGAAGTCTGTTTAATGTGAAAACAAGGTGATATCTAATTAGCACACAGGTAAGGAATTAAGAAAATCTTTATTTAAGGGTGAAGATGTTTCTCACAAAATCGTTGCCCCAATGCATCATTGAAATTCAAGCTGGAAAGATGATTTTAATATATCACTTGTACATTTTGTATTGCTCTTCTGGTGACAATGCAGTTTGTTTTTGTCAATTACCCTTTTAATAATAGGGTAAAGAAAATTAAGTGGATTTTTTAAAGAAAACTATACTGTCAATATACTATTAAAACAAATTAAAATGGTAAAAGTTATTGTACTTTAAGTAAAAATAAAAGAGCAAAAATATCAATCCCAGTTTTGATTACTTAAATTAACAAAAAAAATGCATATAGCAGAGGATAGTTTCAATCTGCCTACCTCTGGGTAATGGGCCCAGCATGCTTCCATTGCAGTACTCTGCTGCACATGTAAGTGCAAGAGATCCTGAAGCACTCACTCATCATGGGAAAGTACCAATGTGTTTCTTCATTGGTTGATGGAAGAAACATCTTACAAAAACTCTCCAGATTATTGACTTTTTAAAGTTTTTCTAGGAAACGTTCTAGATGTATGCTTATTATCCTTTGTCAGTATGTACTTTTTGCAAAGTGTTTCTGTGGCGCAATCGGTTAGTGTGTCCGGCTACTAACCAAAAGGTTGGTGGTTCAATCCCAACCAGGGACGTAATTGACCTTGTTATCAGATTTTGGTGATCTTTAAGTAGACAAGTCAAAATTTCAAACCCCCTGTTCTGGTGTAGGGTACCTGGCCTTCTCTGATGTAATCAGAGTTAGATTTGATTCAGTGATTTTATAAAAACAGCTAGGAAGCACAATTTAGCAGTGGGTTGCAGAGAAAAAGAAATATGCTGGCAAAAAAAATCTAATTGAGTGATTCAACAGCTCTTAATTTTCTGGCTTTATTTTTATGCTAACAAATTTGTTCTCTGAAAAGTGTCCACAAAGCCAAGTCTCTGATTAACACCTTTGTAAGGATGGTTTTTAACCTATTACTAAATTAAACTTGCTTCATTGGAAAGGCAGCAAGATGCATCCTCATTTCAATGTCTACTGAAATAATACAGGTTGACACCAGGAAACATTAACGCCAATGCATCCTTGCTGCTTTCTCATGTGGAAGTCTGTTTAATGTGAAAACAAGGTGATATCTAATTAGCACACAGGTAAGGAATTAAGAAAATCTTTATTTAAGGGTGAAGATGTTTCTCACAAAATCGTTGCCCCAATGCATCATTGAAATTCAAGCTGGAAAGATGATTTTAATATATCACTTGTACATTTTGTATTGCTCTTCTGGTGACAATGTAGTTTGTTTTTGTCAATTACCATTTTAATAATAGGGTAAAGAAAATTAAGTGGATTTTTGAAAGAAAACTATACTGTCAATATACTATTAAAACAAATTAAAATGGTAAAAGTCATTGTACTTTAAGTAAACATAAAATAGCTAACATATCAATCCCAGTTTTGGATTACTTTAACAATAAAAATGCATATAGCAGAGGATAGTTTCAATCTGCCTACCTCTGGGTAATGGGCCCAGCATGCTTCCATTGCAGTACTCTGCTGCACATGTAAGTGCAAGAGATCCTGAAGCACTCACTCATCATGGGAAAGTACCAATGTGTTTCTTCGTTGGTTGATTTAAGAAAATTCTTACAAAAACTCTCCAGATTATTGACTTTTTAAAGTTTTTCTAGGAAACGTTCTAGATGAATGCTTATTAGCCTTTGTCAGTATGTACTTTTTGCAAAGTGTCTCTGTGGCGCAATCGGTTAGTGTGTCTGGCTACTACCCAAAAGGTTGGTGGTTCAATCCCACCCAGGGACATAATTGACCTTGTGATCAGGTTTTGGTGATATTTAAGTAGACAAGTCAAAATTTCAAACTCCTCTTATGGTGTAGGGTACCTGGCCTTCTCTGATGTAATCAGAGTTAGATTTGATTCAGTGATTTTATAAAAAACAGCTAGGAAGCACAATTTAGCAATGGGTTGCAGAGAAAAAAATATGCTGGTAGAAAAATCCAATTGAGTGATTAAACAGCTCTTCATTTTCTGCCTTTATTTTTATGCTAACAAATTTGTTCTCTAAAAAGTGTCCACAAAGCCAAGTCTCTGATTAACACCTTTGTAGGGATGGTTTTTCACCTATAACTAAATTAAACTTGCTTCATTGGAAAGGCAGCAAGATGCATCCTCATTTCAATGTCTACTGAAATAATACAGGTTGACACCAGGAAACATTAACGCCACTGCATCCTTGCTGCTTTCTCATGTAGAAGTCTGTTTAATGTGAAAACAAGGTGACATCTAATTAGCACACAGGTAAGGAATTAAGAAAATCTTTATTTAAGGGTGAAGATGTTTCTCACAAAATCGTTGGCCCCAATGCATCATTGAAATTCAAGCTGGAAAGATGATTTTAATATATCACTTGTACATTTTGTATTGCTCTTCTGGTGACAATGTAGTTTGTTTTTGTCAATTACCCTTTTAATAATAGGGTAAAGAAAATTAAGTGGATTTTTTAAAGAAAACTATACTGTCAATATACTATTAAAACAAATTAAAATGGTAAAAGTTATTGTACTTTAAGTAAAAATAAAAGAGCAAAAATACCAATCCCAGTTTTGATTACTTAAATTAACAAAAAAAAATGCATATAGCAAAGGATAGTTTCAATCTGCCTACCTCTGGGTTATGGGCCCAGCATGCTTCCATTGCAGTACTCTGCTGCACATGTAAGTGCAAGAGATCCTGAAGCACTCACTCATCATGGGAAAGTACCAATGTGTTTCTTCGTTGGTTGATGGAAGAAACATCTTACAAAAACTCTCCAGATTATTGACTTTTTAAAGTTTTTCTAGGAAACGTTCTAGATGTATGCTTATTAGCCTTTGTCAGTATGAACTTTTTGCAAAGTGTCTCTGTGGCGCAATCGGTTAGTGTGTCCGACTACTAACCAAAAGGTTGGTGGTTCAATCCCACCCAGGGACGTAATTGACCTTGTTATCAGATTTTGGTGATCTTTAAGTAGACAAGTCAAAATTTCAAACCCCTTGTTATGGTGTAGGGTACCTGGCCTTCTCTGATGTAATCAGAGTTAGATTTGATTCATTGATTTTATAAAAACAGCTAGGAAGCACAATTTAGCAGTGGGTTGCAGAGAAAAAGATATATGCTGGCAAAAAAAATCCAATTGAGTGATTAAACAGCTCTTCATTTTCTGCCTTTATTTTTATGCTAACAAATTTGTTCTCTGAAAAGTGTCCACAAAGCCAAGTCTCTGATTAACACATTTGTAGGGATGGTTTTTCACCTATTACTAAATTAAACTTGCTTCATTGGAAAGGCAGCAAGATGCATCCTCATTTCAATGTCTACTGAAATAATACAGGTTGACACCAGGAAACATTAACGCCACTGCATCCTTGCTGCTTTCTCATGTAGAAGTCTGTTTAATGTGAAAACAAGGTGATATCTAATTAGCACACAGGTAAGGAATTAAGAAAATCTATATTTAAGGGTGAAGATGTTTCTCACAAAATCGTTGCCCCAATGCATCATTGAAATTCAAGCTGGAAAGATGACTTTAATATATCACTTGTACATTTTGTATTGCTCTTCTGGTGACAATGCAGTTTGTTTTTGTCAATTACCCTTTTAATAATAGGGTAAAGAAAATTAAGTGGATTTTTTAAAGAAAACTATACTGTCAATATACTATTAAAACAAATTAAAATGGTAAAAGTTATTGTACTTTAAGTAAAAATAAAAGAGCAAAAATATCAATCCCAGTTTTGATTACTTTAACAAAAAAAATGCATATAGCAGAGGATAGTTTCAATCTGCCTACCTCTGAGTAATGGGCTCAGCATGCTTCCATTGCAGTACTCTGCTGCACATGTAAGTGCAATAGATCCTGAAGCACTCACTCATCATGGGAAAGTACCAATGTGTTTCTTCGTTGGTTGATGGAAGAAACATCTTACAAAAACTCTCCAGATTATTGACTTTTTAAAGTTTTTCTAGGAAACGTTTTAGATGAATGCTTATTAGCCTTTGTCAGTATGTACTTTTGCAAAGTGTCTCTGTGGCGCAATCAGTTAGTGTGTATGGCTATTAACCAAAAGGTTGGTGGTTCAATCCCACCCGGGGACGTAATTGACCTTGTTATCAGATTTTGGTGATCTTTAAGAAGACAAGTCAAAATTTCAAACCCCCTCTTATGGTGTAGGGTACCTGGCCTTCTCTGATGTAATTAGATTTGATTCAGTGATTTTATAAAAACAGCTAGGAAGCACAATTTAGCAGTGGGTTGCAGAGAAAAAGAAATATGCTGGCAAAAAAATCCAATTGAGTGATTAAACAGCTCTTCATTTTCTGGCTTTATTTTTATGCTAACAAATTTGTTCTCTGAAAAGTGTCCACAAAGCCAAGTCTCTGATGAACACCTTTGTAAGGATGGTTTTTCACCTATTACTAAATTAAACTTGCTTCATTGGAAAGGCAGCAAGATGCATCCTCATTTCAATGTCTACTGAAATAATACAGGTTGACACCAGGAAACATTAACGCCAATGCATCCTTGCTGCTTTCTCATGTGGAAGTCTGTTTAATGTGAAAACAAGGTGATATCTAATTAGCACACAGGTAAGGAATTAAGAAAATCTTTATTTAAGGGTGAAGATGTTTCTCACAAAATCGTTGCCCCAATGCATCATTGAAATTCAAGCTGGAAAGATGATTTTAATATATCACTTGTACATTTTGTATTGCTCTTCTGGTGACAATGTAGTTTGTTTTTGTCAATTACCCTTTTAATAATAGGGTAAAGAAAATTAAGTGGATTTTTTAAAATAAAACTATACTGTCAATATACTATTAAAACAAATTAAAATGGTAAAAGTTATTTTACTTTAAGTAAAAATAAAAGAGCAAAAATATCAATCCCAGTTTTGATTACTTAAATTAACAAAAAAAAATGCATATAGCAAAGGATAGTTTCAATCTGCCTACCTCTGGGTTATGGGCCCAGCATGCTTCCATTGCAGTACTCTGCTGCACATGTAAGTGCAAGAGATCCTGAAGCACTCACTCATCATGGGAAAGTACCAATGTGTTTCTTCGTTGGTTGATGGAAGAAACATCTTACAAAAACTCTCCAGATTATTGACTTTTTAAAGTTTTTCTAGGAAACGTTTTAGATGAATGCTTATTAGCCTTTGTCAGTATGTACTTTTGAAAAGTGTCTCTGTGGCGCAATCAGTTAGTGTGTATGGCTATTAACCAAAAGGTTGGTGGTTCAATCCCACCGAGGGACGTAATTGACCTTGTTATCAGATTTTGGTGATCTTTAAGTAGACAAGTCAAAATTTCAAACCCCCTCTTATGGTGTAGGGTACCTGGCCTTCTCTGATGTAATCAGAGTTAGATTTGATTCAGTGATTTTATAAAAACATCTAGGAAGCACAATTTAGCAGTGGGTTGCAGAGAAAAAGAAATATGCTGGCAAAAAAATCCAATTGAGTGATTGAACAGCTCTTCATTTTCTGGCTTTATTTTTATGCTAACAAATTTGTTCTCTGAAAAGTGTCCACAAAGCCAAGTCTCTGATTAACACCTTTGTAAGGATGGTTTTTCACCTATTACTAAATTAAACTTGCTTCATTGGAAAGGCAGCAAGATGCATCCTCATTTCAATGTCTACTGAAATAATACAGGTTGACACCAGGAAACATTAACGCCACTGCATCCTTGCTGCTTTCTCATGTGGAAGTCTGTTTAATGTGAAAACAAGGTGATATCTAATTAGCACACAGGTAAGGAATTAAGAAAATCTTTATTTAAGGGTGAAAATGTTTCTCACAAAATCGTTGCCCCAATGCATCATTGAAATTCAAGCTGGAAAGATGATTTTAATATATCACTTGTACATTTTGTATTGCTCTTCTGGTGACAATGTAGTTTGTTTTTGTCAATTACCATTTTAATAATAGGGTAAAGAAAATTAATGGATTTTTAAAAGAAAACAATACTTTCAATATGCTATTAAAACAAATTAAAATGGTAAAAGTTATTGTACTTTAATGAAAAATAAAAGAGCAAAAATATCAATCCCAGTTTTGGAATACTTTAATTAACAAAAAAAATGCATATAGCAGAGGATAGTTTTAATCTGCCTACCTCTGGGTTATGGGCCCAGCATGCTTCCATTGCAGTACTCTGCTGCACATGTAAGTGCAAGAGATCCTGAAGCACTCACTCATCATGGGAAAGTACCAATGTGTTTCTTCGTTGGTGGATGGAAGAAACATCTTACAAAAACTCTCCAGATTATTGACTTTTTAAAGTTTTTCTAGGAAACGTTTTAGATGAATGCTTATTAGCCTTTGTCAGTATGTACTTTTGCAAAGTGTCTCTGTGGCGCAATCAGTTAGTGTGTATGGCTATAAACCAAAAGGTTGGAGGTTCAATCCCACCCAGGGACGTAATTGAACTTGTTATCAGATTTTGGTGATCTTTAAGTTGACAAGTCAAAATTTCAAATCCCCTCTTATGGTGTAGGGTACCTGGCCTTCTCTGATGTAATCAGAGTTAGATTTGATTCAGTGATTTTATAAAAACAGCTAGGAAGCACAATTTAGCAGTGGGTTGCAGAGAAAAAGAAATATGCTGGCAAAAAAATCCAATTGAGTGATTAAACAGCTCTTCATTTTCTGGCTTTATTTTTATGCTAACAAATTTGTTCTCTGAAAAGTGTCCACAAAGCCAAGTCTCTGATTAACACCTTTGTAAGGATGGTTTTTCACCTATTACTAAATTAAACTTGCTTCATTGGAAAGGCAGCAAGATGCATCCTCATTTCAATGTCTACTGAAATAATACAGGTTGACACCAGGAAACATTAACGCCACTGCATCCTTGCTGCTTTCTCATGTGGAAGTCTGTTTAATGTGAAAACAAGGTGATATCTAATTAGCACACAGGTAAGGAATTAAGAAAATCTTTATTTAAGGGTGAAAATGTTTCTCACAAAATCGTTGCCCCAATGCATCATTGAAATTCAAGCTGGAAAGATGATTTTAATATATCACTTGTACATTTTGTATTGCTCTTCTGGTGACAATGTAGTTTGTTTTTGTCAATTACCATTTTAATAATAGGGTAAAGAAAATTAATGGATTTTTAAAAGAAAACAATACTTTCAATATACTATTAAAACAAATTAAAATGGTAAAAGTTATTGTACTTTAATGAAAAATAAAAGAGCAAAAATATCAATCCCAGTTTTGATTACTTAAATTAACAAAAAAAATGCATATAGCAAAGGATAGTTTCAATCTGCCTACCTCTGGGTTATGGGCCCAGCATGCTTCCATTGCAGTACTCTGCTGCACATGTAAGTGCAAGAGATCCTGAAGCACTCACTCATCATGGGAAAGTACCAATGTGTTTCTTCGTTGGTTGATGGAAGAAACATCTTACAAAAACTCTCCAGATTATTGACTTTTTAAAGTTTTTCTAGGAAACGTTCTAGATGTATGCTTATTAGCCTTTGTCAGTATGTACTTTTTGCAAAGTGTCTCTGTGGCGCAATCGGTTAGTGTGTCCGACTACTTACCAAAAGGTTGGTGGTTCAATCCCACCCAGGGATGTAATTGACCTTGTTATCAGATTTTGGTGATCTTTAAGTAGACAAGTCAAAATTTCAAACCCCCTGTTATGGTGTAGGGTACCTGGCCTTCTCTGATGTAATCAGAGTTAGATTTGATTAATTGATTTTATAAAAACAGCTAGGAAGCACAATTTAGCAGTGGGTTGCAGAGAAAAAGAAATATGCTGGCAAAAAAAATCCAATTGAGTGATTAAACAGCTCTTCATTTTCTGGCTTTATTTTTATGCTAACAAATTTGTTCTCTGAAAAGTGTCCACAAAGCCAAGTCTCTGATTAACACCTTTGTAGGGTTGGTTTTTCACCTATTACTAAATTAAACTTGCTTCATTGGAAAGGCAGCAAGATGCATCCTCATTTCAATGTCTACTGAAATAATACAGGTTGACACCAGGAAACATTAACGCCACTGCATCCTTGCTGCTTTCTCATGTAGAAGTCTGTTTAATGTGAAAACAAGGTGATATCTAATTAGCACACAGGTAAGGAATTAAGAAAATCTTTATTTAAGGGTGAAGATGTTTCTCACAAAATCGTTGCCCCAATGCATCATTGAAATTCAAGCTGGAAAGATGATTTTAATATATCACTTGTACATTTTGTATTGCTCTTCTGGTGACAATGTAGTTTGTTTTTGTCAATTACCCTTTTAATAATAGGGTAAAGAAAATTAAGTGGATTTTTTAAAGAAAACTATACTGTCAATATACTATTAAAACAAATTAAAATGGTAAAAGTTATTGTACTTTAAGTAAAAATAAAAGAGCAAAAATATCAATCCCAGTTTTGATTACTTTAATTAACAAAAAAAATGCATATAGCAGAGGATAGTTTCAATCTGCCTACCTCTGGGTAATGGGCCCAGCATGCTTCCATTGCAGTACTCTGCTGCACATGTAAGTGCAAGAGATCCTGAAGCACTCACTCATCATGGGAAAGTACCAATGTGTTTCTTCATTGGTTGATGGAAGAAACATCTTACAAAAACTCTCCAGATTATTGACTTTTTAAAGTTTTTCTAGGAAACGTTCTAGATGTATGCTTATTAGCCTTTGTCAGTATGTACTTTTTGCAAAGTGTCTCTGTGGCGCAATTGGTTAGTGTGTCCGACTACTAACCAAAAGGTTGGTGGTTCAATCCCACCCAGGGACGTAATTGACCTTGTTTTCAGATTTTGGTGATCTTTAAGTAGACAAGTCAAAATTTCAAACCCCCTGTTATGGTGTAGGGTACCTGGCCTTCTCTGATGTAATCAGAGTTAGATTTGATTCATTGATTTTATAAAAACAGCTAGGAAGCACAATTTAGCAGTGGGTTGCAGAGAAAAAGAAATATGCTGGCAAAAAAAATCCAATTGAGTGATTAAACAGCTCTTCATTTTCTGGCTTTATTTTTATGCTAACAAATTTGTTCTCTGAAAAGTGTCCACAAAGCCAAGTCTCTGATTAACACCTTTGTAGGGATGGTTTTTCACCTATTACTAAATTAAACTTGCTTCATTGGAAAGGCAGCAAGATGCATCCTCATTTCAATGTCTACTGAAATAATACAGGTTGACACCAGGAAACATTAACGCCACTGCATCCTTGCTGCTTTCTCATGTAGAAGTCTGTTTAATGTGAAAACAAGGTGATATCTAATTAGCACACAGGTAAGGAATTAAGAAAATCTTTATTTAAGGGTGAAGATGTTTCTCACAAAATCGTTGCCCCAATGCATCATTGAAATTCAAGCTGGAAAGATGATTTTAATATATCACTTGTACATTTTGTATTGCTCTTCTGGTGACAATGCAGTTTGTTTTTGTCAATTACCCTTTTAATAATAGGGTAAAGAAAATTAAGTGGATTTTTTAAAGAAAACTATACTGTCAATATACTATTAAAACAAATTAAAATGGTAAAAGTTATTGTACTTTAAGTAAAAATAAAAGAGCAAAAATATCAATCCCAGTTTTGATTACTTTAATTAACAAAAAAAATGCATATAGCAGAGGATAGTTTCAATCTGCCTACCTCTGGGTAATGGGCCCAGCATGCTTCCATTGCAGTACTCTGCTGCACATGTAAGTGCAAGAGATCCTGAAGCACTCACTCATCATGGGAAAGTACCAATGTGTTTCTTCGTTGGTTGATTTAAGAAAATTCTTACAAAAACTCTCCAGATTATTGACTTTTTAAAGTTTTTCTAGGAAACGTTCTAGATGAATGCTTATTAGCCTTTGTCAGTATGTACTTTTTGCAAAGTGTCTCTGTGGCTCAATCGGTTAGTGTGTCTGGCTACTAACCAAAAGGTTTGTGGTTCAATCCCACCCAGGGACATAATTGACCTTGTGATCAGGTTTTGGTGATATTTAAGTAGACAAGTCAAAATTTCAAACCCCCTCTTATGGTGTAGGGTACCTGGCCTTCTCTGATGTAATCAGAGTTAGATTTGATTCAGTGATTTTATAAAAAAACAGCTAGGAAGCACCATTTAGCAATGGGTTGCAGAGAAAAAAATATGCTGGTAGAAAAATCCAATTGAGTGATTAAACAGCTCTTCGTTTTCTGCCTTTATTTTTATGCTAACAAATTTGTTCTCTAAAAAGTGTCCACAAAGCCAAGTCTCTGATTAACACCTTTGTAGGGATGGTTTTTCACCTATAACTAAATTAAACTTGCTCCATTGGAAAGGCAGCAAGATGCATCCTCATTTCAATGTCTACTGAAATAATACAGGTTGACACCAGGAAACATTAACGCCACTGCATCCTTGCTGCTTTCTCATGTAGAAGTCTGTTTAATGTGAAAACAAGGTGATATCTAATTAGCACACAGGTAAGGAATTAAGAAAATCTTTATTTAAGGGTGAAGATGTTTCTCACAAAATCGTTGCCCCAATGCATCATTGAAATTCAAGCTGGAAAGATGATTTTAATATATCACTTGTACATTTTGTATTGCTCTTCTGGTGACAATGTAGTTTGTTTTTGTCAATTACCATTTTAATAATAGGGTAAAGAAAATTAATGGATTTTTAAAAGAAAACAATACTTTCAATATGCTATTAAAACAAATTAAAATGGTAAAAGTTATTGTACTTTAATGAAAAATAAAAGAGCAAAAATATCAATCCCAGTTTTGGAATACTTTAATTAACAAAAAAAATGCATATAGCAGAGGATAGTTTTAATCTGCCTACCTCTGGGTTATGGGCCCAGCATGCTTCCATTGCAGTACTCTGCTGCACATGTAAGTGCAAGAGATCCTGAAGCACTCACTCATCATGGGAAAGTACCAATGTGTTTCTTCGTTGGTGGATGGAAGAAACATCTTACAAAAACTCTCCAGATTATTGACTTTTTAAAGTTTTTCTAGGAAACGTTTTAGATGAATGCTTATTAGCCTTTGTCAGTATGTACTTTTGCAAAGTGTCTCTGTGGCGCAATCAGTTAGTGTGTACGGCTATAAACCAAAAGGTTGGAGGTTCAATCCCACCCAGGGACGTAATTGAACTTGTTATCAGATTTTGGTGATCTTTAAGTTGACAAGTCAAAATTTCAAATCCCCTCTTATGGTGTAGGGTACCTGGCCTTCTCTGATGTAATCAGAGTTAGATTTGATTCAGTGATTTTATAAAAACAGCTAGGAAGCACAATTTAGCAGTGGGTTGCAGAGAAAAAGAAATATGCTGGCAAAAAAATCCAATTGAGTGATTAAACAGCTCTTCATTTTCTGGCTTTATTTTTATGCTAACAAATTTGTTCTCTGAAAAGTGTCCACAAAGCCAAGTCTCTGATTAACACCTTTGTAAGGATGGTTTTTCACCTATTACTAAATTAAACTTGCTTCATTGGAAAGGCAGCAAGATGCATCCTCATTTCAATGTCTACTGAAATAATACAGGTTGACACCAGGAAACATTAACGCCACTGCATCCTTGCTGCTTTCTCATGTGGAAGTCTGTTTAATGTGAAAACAAGGTGATATCTAATTAGCACACAGGTAAGGAATTAAGAAAATCTTTATTTAAGGGTGAAAATGTTTCTCACAAAATCGTTGCCCCAATGCATCATTGAAATTCAAGCTGGAAAGATGATTTTAATATATCACTTGTACATTTTGTATTGCTCTTCTGGTGACAATGTAGTTTGTTTTTGTCAATTACCATTTTAATAATAGGGTAAAGAAAATTAATGGATTTTTAAAAGAAAACAATACTTTCAATATACTATTAAAACAAATTAAAATGGTAAAAGTTATTGTACTTTAATGAAAAATAAAAGAGCAAAAATATCAATCCCAGTTTTGATTACTTAAATTAACAAAAAAAATGCATATAGCAAAGGATAGTTTCAATCTGCCTACCTCTGGGTTATGGGCCCAGCATGCTTCCATTGCAGTACTCTGCTGCACATGTAAGTGCAAGAGATCCTGAAACACTCACTCATCATGGGAAAGTACCAATGTGTTTCTTCGTTGGTTGATGGAAGAAACATCTTACAAAAACTCTCCAGATTATTGACTTTTTAAAGTTTTTCTAGGAAACGTTCTAGATGTATGCTTATTAGCCTTTGTCAGTATGTACTTTTTGCAAAGTGTCTCTGTGGCGCAATCGGTTAGTGTGTCCGACTACTTACCAAAAGGTTGGTGGTTCAATCCCACCCAGGGATGTAATTGACCTTGTTATCAGATTTTGGTGATCTTTAAGTAGACAAGTCAAAATTTCAAACCCCCTGTTATGGTGTAGGGTACCTGGCCTTCTCTGATGTAATCAGAGTTAGATTTGATTAATTGATTTTATAAAAACAGCTAGGAAGCACAATTTAGCAGTGGGTTGCAGAGAAAAAGAAATATGCTGGCAAAAAAAATCCAATTGAGTGATTAAACAGCTCTTCATTTTCTGGCTTTATTTTTATGCTAACAAATTTGTTCTCTGAAAAGTGTCCACAAAGCCAAGTCTCTGATTAACACCTTTGTAGGGTTGGTTTTTCACCTATTACTAAATTAAACTTGCTTCATTGGAAAGGCAGCAAGATGCATCCTCATTTCAATGTCTACTGAAATAATACAGGTTGACACCAGGAAACATTAACGCCACTGCATCCTTGCTGCTTTCTCATGTAGAAGTCTGTTTAATGTGAAAACAAGGTGATATCTAATTAGCACACAGGTAAGGAATTAAGAAAATCTTTATTTAAGGGTGAAGATGTTTCTCACAAAATCGTTGCCCCAATGCATCATTGAAATTCAAGCTGGAAAGATGATTTTAATATATCACTTGTACATTTTGTATTGCTCTTCTGGTGACAATGTAGTTTGTTTTTGTCAATTACCCTTTTAATAATAGGGTAAAGAAAATTAAGTGGATTTTTTAAAGAAAACTATACTGTCAATATACTATTAAAACAAATTAAAATGGTAAAAGTTATTGTACTTTAAGTAAAAATAAAAGAGCAAAAATATCAATCCCAGTTTTGATTACTTTAATTAACAAAAAAAATGCATATAGCAGAGGATAGTTTCAATCTGCCTACCTCTGGGTAATGGGCCCAGCATGCTTCCATTGCAGTACTCTGCTGCACATGTAAGTGCAAGAGATCCTGAAGCACTCACTCATCATGGGAAAGTACCAATGTGTTTCTTCATTGGTTGATGGAAGAAACATCTTACAAAAACTCTCCAGATTATTGACTTTTTAAAGTTTTTCTAGGAAACGTTCTAGATGTATGCTTATTAGCCTTTGTCAGTATGTACTTTTTGCAAAGTGTCTCTGTGGCGCAATTGGTTAGTGTGTCCGACTACTAACCAAAAGGTTGGTGGTTCAATCCCACCCAGGGACGTAATTGACCTTGTTTTCAGATTTTGGTGATCTTTAAGTAGACAAGTCAAAATTTCAAACCCCCTGTTATGGTGTAGGGTACCTGGCCTTCTCTGATGTAATCAGAGTTAGATTTGATTCATTGATTTTATAAAAACAGCTAGGAAGCACAATTTAGCAGTGGGTTGCAGAGAAAAAGAAATATGCTGGCAAAAAAAATCCAATTGAGTGATTAAACAGCTCTTCATTTTCTGGCTTTATTTTTATGCTAACAAATTTGTTCTCTGAAAAGTGTCCACAAAGCCAAGTCTCTGATTAACACCTTTGTAGGGATGGTTTTTCACCTATTACTAAATTAAACTTGCTTCATTGGAAAGGCAGCAAGATGCATCCTCATTTCAATGTCTACTGAAATAATACAGGTTGACACCAGGAAACATTAACGCCACTGCATCCTTGCTGCTTTCTCATGTAGAAGTCTGTTTAATGTGAAAACAAGGTGATATCTAATTAGCACACAGGTAAGGAATTAAGAAAATCTTTATTTAAGGGTGAAGATGTTTCTCACAAAATCGTTGCCCCAATGCATCATTGAAATTCAAGCTGGAAAGATGATTTTAATATATCACTTGTACATTTTGTATTGCTCTTCTGGTGACAATGCAGTTTGTTTTTGTCAATTACCCTTTTAATAATAGGGTAAAGAAAATTAAGTGGATTTTTTAAAGAAAACTATACTGTCAATATACTATTAAAACAAATTAAAATGGTAAAAGTTATTGTACTTTAAGTAAAAATAAAAGAGCAAAAATATCAATCCCAGTTTTGATTACTTTAATTAACAAAAAAAATGCATATAGCAGAGGATAGTTTCAATCTGCCTACCTCTGGGTAATGGGCCCAGCATGCTTCCATTGCAGTACTCTGCTGCACATGTAAGTGCAAGAGATCCTGAAGCACTCACTCATCATGGGAAAGTACCAATGTGTTTCTTCGTTGGTTGATTTAAGAAAATTCTTACAAAAACTCTCCAGATTATTGACTTTTTAAAGTTTTTCTAGGAAACGTTCTAGATGAATGCTTATTAGCCTTTGTCAGTATGTACTTTTTGCAAAGTGTCTCTGTGGCTCAATCGGTTAGTGTGTCTGGCTACTAACCAAAAGGTTTGTGGTTCAATCCCACCCAGGGACATAATTGACCTTGTGATCAGGTTTTGGTGATATTTAAGTAGACAAGTCAAAATTTCAAACCCCCTCTTATGGTGTAGGGTACCTGGCCTTCTCTGATGTAATCAGAGTTAGATTTGATTCAGTGATTTTATAAAAAAACAGCTAGGAAGCACCATTTAGCAATGGGTTGCAGAGAAAAAAATATGCTGGTAGAAAAATCCAATTGAGTGATTAAACAGCTCTTCGTTTTCTGCCTTTATTTTTATGCTAACAAATTTGTTCTCTAAAAAGTGTCCACAAAGCCAAGTCTCTGATTAACACCTTTGTAGGGATGGTTTTTCACCTATAACTAAATTAAACTTGCTTCATTGGAAAGGCAGCAAGATGCATCCTCATTTCAATGTCTACTGAAATAACACAGGTTGACACCAGGAAACATTAACGCCAATGCATCCTTGCTGCTTTCTCATGTGGAAGTCTGTTTAATGTGAAAACAAGGTGATATCTAATTAGCACACAGGTAAGGAATTAAGAAAATCTTTATTTAAGGGTGAAAATGTTTCTCACAAAATCGTTGCCCCAATGCATCATTGAAATTCAAGCTGGAAAGATGATTTTAATATATCACTTGTACATTTTGTATTGCTCTTCTGGTGACAATGCAGTTTGTTTTTGTCAATTACCCTTTTAATAATAGGGTAAAGAAAATTAAGTGGATTTTTTAAAGAAAACTATACTGTCAATATACTATTAAAACAAATTAAAATGGTAAAAGTTATTGTACTTTAAGTAAAAATAAAAGAGCAAAAATATCAATCCCAGTTTTGATTACTTTAATTAACAAAAAAAATGGATATAGCAGAGGATAGTTTCAATCTGCCTACCTCTGGGTAATGGGCCCAGCATGCTTCCATTGCAGTACTCTGCTGCACATGTAAGTGCAAGAGATCCTGAAGCACTCACTCATCATGGGAAAGTACCAATGTGTTTCTTCATTGGTTGATGGAAGAAACATCTTACAAAAACTCTCCAGATTATTGACTTTTTAAAGTTTTTCTAGGAAACGTTCTAGATGTATGCTTATTAGCCTTTGTCAGTATGTACTTTTTGCAAAGTGTTTCTGTGGCGCAATCGGTTAGTGTGTCCGGCTACTAACCAAAAGGTTGGTGGTTCAATCCCAACCAGGGACGTAATTGACCTTGTTATCAGATTTTGGTGATCTTTAAGTAGACAAGTCAAAATTTCAAACCCCCTGTTCTGGTGTAGGGTACCTGGCCTTCTCTGATGTAATCAGAGTTAGATTTGATTCAGTGATTTTATAAAAACAGCTAGGAAGCACAATTTAGCAGTGGGTTGCAGAGAAAAAGAAATATGCTGGCAAAAAAAATCTAATTGAGTGATTCAACAGCTCTTAATTTTCTGGCTTTATTTTTATGCTAACAAATTTGTTCTCTGAAAAGTGTCCACAAAGCCAAGTCTCTGATTAACACCTTTGTAAGGATGGTTTTTAACCTATTACTAAATTAAACTTGCTTCATTGGAAAGGCAGCAAGATGCATCCTCATTTCAATGTCTACTGAAATAATACAGGTTGACACCAGGAAACATTAACGCCAATGCATCCTTGCTGCTTTCTCATGTGGAAGTCTGTTTAATGTGAAAACAAGGTGATATCTAATTAGCACACAGGTAAGGAATTAAGAAAATCTTTATTTAAGGGTGAAGATGTTTCTCACAAAATCGTTGCCCCAATGCATCATTGAAATTCAAGCTGGAAAGATGATTTTAATATATCACTTGTACATTTTGTATTGCTCTTCTGGTGACAATGTAGTTTGTTTTTGTCAATTACCATTTTAATAATAGGGTAAAGAAAATTAAGTGGATTTTTGAAAGAAAACTATACTGTCAATATACTATTAAAACAAATTAAAATGGTAAAAGTCATTGTACTTTAAGTAAACATAAAATAGCTAACATATCAATCCCAGTTTTGGATTACTTTAACAAAAAAAATGCATATAGCAGAGGATAGTTTCAATCTGCCTACCTACCTCTGGGTAATGGGCCCAGCATGCTTCCATTGCAGTACTCTGCTGCACATGTAAGTGCAAGAGATCCTGAAGCACTCACTCATCATGGGAAAGTACCAATGTGTTTCTTCGTTGGTTGATTAAAGAAAATTCTTACAAAAACTCTCCAGATTATTGACTTTTTAAAGTTTTTCTAGGAAACGTTCTAGATGAATGCTTATTAGCCTTTGTCAGTATGTACTTTTTGCAAAGTGTCTCTGTGGCGCAATCGGTTAGTGTGTCTGGCTACTACCCAAAAGGTTGGTGGTTCAATCCCACCCAGGGACGTAATTGACCTTGTTATCAGATTTTGGTGATCTTTAAGTAGACAAGTCAAAATTTCAAACCCCTTGTTATGGTGTAGGGTACCTGGCCTTCTCTGATGTAATCAGAGTTAGATTTGATTCAGTGATTTTATAAAAACAGCTAGGAAGCACAATTTAGCAGTGGGTTGCAGAGAAAAAGAAATATGCTGGCAAAAAAAATCCAATTGAGTGATTAAACAGCTCTTCATTTTCTGCCTTTATTTTTATGCTAACAAATTTGTTCTCTGAAAAGTGTCCACAAAGCCAAGTCTCTGATTAACACATTTGTAGGGATGGTTTTTCACCTATTACTAAATTAAACTTGCTTCATTGGAAAGGCAGCAAGATGCATCCTCATTTCAATGTCTACTGAAATAATACAGGTTGACACCAGGAAACATTAACGCCACTGCATCCTTGCTGCTTTCTCATGTAGAAGTCTGTTTAATGTGAAAACAAGGTGATATCTAATTAGCACACAGGTAAGGAATTAAGAAAATCTATATTTAAGGGTGAAGATGTTTCTCACAAAATCGTTGCCCCAATGCATCATTGAAATTCAAGCTGGAAAGATGATTTTAATATATCACTTGTACATTTTGTATTGCTCTTCTGGTGACAATGCAGTTTGTTTTTGTCAATTACCCTTTTAATAATAGGGTAAAGAAAATTAAGTGGATTTTTTAAAGAAAACTATACTGTCAATATACTATTAAAACAAATTAAAATGGTAAAAGTTATTGTACTTTAAGTAAAAATAAAAGAGCAAAAATATCAATCCCAGTTTTGATTACTTTAATTAACAAAAAAAATGCATATAGCAGAGGATAGTTTCAATCTGCCTACCTCTGGGTAATGGGCCCAGCATGCTTCCATTGCAGTACTCTGCTGCACATGTAAGTGCAAGAGATCCTGAAGCACTCACTCATCATGGGAAAGTACCAATGTGTTTCTTCATTGGTTGATGGAAGAAACATCTTACAAAAACTCTCCAGATTATTGACTTTTTAAAGTTTTTCTAGGAAACGTTCTAGATGTATGCTTATTAGCCTTTGTCAGTATGTACTTTTTGCAAAGTGTTTCTGTGGCGCAATCGGTTAGTGTGTCCGGCTACTAACCAAAAGGTTGGTGGTTCAATCCCAACCAGGGACGTAATTGACCTTGTTATCAGATTTTGGTGATCTTTAAGTAGACAAGTCAAAATTTCAAACCCCCTGTTCTGGTGTAGGGTACCTGGCCTTCTCTGATGTAATCAGAGTTAGATTTGATTCAGTGATTTTATAAAAACAGCTAGGAAACACAATTTAGCAGTGGGTTGCAGAGAAAAAGAAATATGCTGGCAAAAAAAATCTAATTGAGTGATTCAACAGCTCTTAATTTTCTGGCTTTATTTTTATGCTAACAAATTTGTTCTCTGAAAAGTGTCCACAAAGCCAAGTCTCTGATTAACACCTTTGTAAGGATGGTTTTTAACCTATTACTAAATTAAACTTGCTTCATTGGAAAGGCAGCAAGATGCATCCTCATTTCAATGTCTACTGAAATAACACAGGTTGACACCAGGAAACATTAACGCCAATGCATCCTTGCTGCTTTCTCATGTGGAAGTCTGTTTAATGTGAAAACAAGGTGATATCTAATTAGCACACAGGTAAGGAATTAAGAAAATCTTTATTTAAGGGTGAAAATGTTTCTCACAAAATCGTTGCCCCAATGCATCATTGAAATTCAAGCTGGAAAGATGATTTTAATATATCACTTGTACATTTTGTATTGCTCTTCTGGTGACAATGTAGTTTGTTTTTGTCAATTACCATTTTAATAATAGGGTAAAGAAAATTAAGCTGATTTTTGAAAGAAAACAATACTGTCAATATACTATTAAAACAAATTAAAATGGTAAAAGTTATTGTACTTTAAGTAAAAATAAAAGAGCCAACATATCAATCCCAGTTTTGGATTACTTTAATTAACAAAAAAAAATGCATATAGCAGAGGATAGTTTCAATCTGCCTACCTCTGGGTTATGTGCCCAGCATGCTTCCATTGCTGTACTCTGCTGCACATGTAAGTGCAATAGATCCTGAAGCACTCACTCATCATGGGAAAGTACCAATGTGTTTCTTCGTTGGTTGATGGAAGAAACATCTTACAAAAACTCTCCAGATTATTGACTTTTTAAAGTTTTTCTAGGAAACGTTTTAGATGAATGCTTATTAGCCTTTGTCAGTATGTACTTTTGCAAAGTGTCTCTGTGGCGCAATCAGTTAGTGTGTATGGCTATTAACCAAAAGGTTGGTGGTTCAATCCCACCCAGGGATGTAATTGACCTTATTATCAGATTTTGGTGATCTTTAAGTACACAAGTCAAAATTTCAAACCCCCTCTTATGGTGTAGGGTACCTGGCCTTCTCTGATGTAATCAGAGTTAGATTTGATTCAGTGATTTTATAAAAACAGCTAGGAAGCACAATTTAGCAGTGGGTTGCAGAGAAAAAGAAATATGCTGGCAAAAAAATCCAATTAAGTGATTAAACAGCTCTTCATTTTCTTGCTTTATTTTTATGCTAACAAATTTGTTCTCTGAAAAGTGTCCACAAAGCCAAGTCTCTAATTAACACCTTTGTAAGGATGGTTTTTCACCTATTACTAAATTAAACTTGCTTCATTGGAAAGGCAGCAAGATGCATCCTCATTTCAATGTCTACTGAAATAATATGGGTTGACACCAGGAAACATTAACGCCACTGCATTCTTGCTGCTTTCTCATGTGGAAGTCTGTTTAATGTGAAAACAAGGTGATATCTAATTAGCACACAGGTAAGGAATTAAGAAAATCTATATTTAAGGGTGAAGATGTTTCTCACAAAATCGTTGCCCCAATGCATCATTGAAATTCAAGCTGGAAAGATGATTTTAATATATCACTTGTACATTTTGTATTGCTCTTCTGGTGACAATGCAGTTTGTTTTTGTCAATTACCCTTTTAATAATAGGGTAAAGAAAATTAAGTGGATTTTTTAAAGAAAACTATACTGTCAATATACTATTAAAACAAATTAAAATGGTAAAAGTTATTGTACTTTAAGTAAAAATAAAAGAGCAAAAATATCAATCCCAGTTTTGATTACTTTAACAAAAAAAATGCATATAGCAGAGGATAGTTTCAATCTGCCTACCTCTGGGTAATGGGCCCAGCATGCTTCCATTGCAGTACTCTGCTGCACATGTAAGTGCAATAGATCCTGAAGCACTCACTCATCATGGGAAAGTACCAATGTGTTTCTTCGTTGGTTGATGGAAGAAACATCTTACAAAAACTGTCCAGATTATTGACTTTTTAAAGTTTTTCTAGGAAACGTTCTAGATGTATGCTTATTAGCCTTTGTCAGTATGTACTTTTTGCAAAGTGTCTCTGTGGCGCAATCGGTTAGTGTGTCCGACTACTAACCAAAAGGTTGGTGGTTCAATCCCACCCAGGGACGTAATTGACCTTGTTTTCAGATTTTGGTGATCTTTAAGTAGACAAGTCAAAATTTCAAACCCCCTGTTATGGTGTAGGGTACCTGGCCTTCTCTGATGTAATCAGAGTTAGATTTGATTCATTGATTTTATAAAAACAGCTAGGAAGCACAATTTAGCAGTGGGTTGCAGAGAAAAAGAAATATGCTGGCAAAAAAAATCCAATTGAGTGATTAAACAGCTCTTCATTTTCTGGCTTTATTTTTATGCTAACAAATTTGTTCTCTGAAAAGTGTCCACAAAGCCAAGTCTCTGATTAACACCTTTGTAGGGATGGTTTTTCACCTATTACTAAATTAAACTTGCTTCATTGGAAAGGCAGCAAGATGCATCCTCATTTCAATGTCTACTGAAATAATACAGGTTGACACCAGGAAACATTAACGCCACTGCATCCTTGCTGCTTTCTCATGTAGAAGTCTGTTTAATGTGAAAACAAGGTGATATCTAATTAGCACACAGGTAAGGAATTAAGAAAATCTTTATTTAAGGGTGAAGATGTTTCTCACAAAATCGTTGCCCCAATGCATCATTGAAATTCAAGCTGGAAAGATGATTTTAATATATCACTTGTACATTTTGTATTGCTCTTCTGGTGACAATGCAGTTTGTTTTTGTCAATTACCCTTTTAATAATAGGGTAAAGAAAATTAAGTGGATTTTTTAAAGAAAACTATACTGTCAATATACTATTAAAACAAATTAAAATGGTAAAAGTTATTGTACTTTAAGTAAAAATAAAAGAGCAAAAATATCAATCCCAGTTTTGATTACTTTAATTAACAAAAAAAATGCATATAGCAGAGGATAGTTTCAATCTGCCTACCTCTGGGTAATGGGCCCAGCATGCTTCCATTGCAGTACTCTGCTGCACATGTAAGTGCAAGAGATCCTGAAGCACTCACTCATCATGGGAAAGTACCAATGTGTTTCTTCATTGGTTGATGGAAGAAACATCTTACAAAAACTCTCCAGATTATTGACTTTTTAAAGTTTTTCTAGGAAACGTTCTAGATGTATGCTTATTAGCCTTTGTCAGTATGTACTTTTTGCAAAGTGTTTCTGTGGCGCAATCGGTTAGTGTGTCCGGCTACTAACCAAAAGGTTGGTGGTTCAATCCCAACCAGGGACGTAATTGACCTTGTTATCAGATTTTGGTGATCTTTAAGTAGACAAGTCAAAATTTCAAACCCCCTGTTCTGGTGTAGGGTACCTGGCCTTCTCTGATGTAATCAGAGTTAGATTTGATTCAGTGATTTTATAAAAACAGCTAGGAAACACAATTTAGCAGTGGGTTGCAGAGAAAAAGAAATATGCTGGCAAAAAAAATCTAATTGAGTGATTCAACAGCTCTTAATTTTCTGGCTTTATTTTTATGCTAACAAATTTGTTCTCTGAAAAGTGTCCACAAAGCCAAGTCTCTGATTAACACCTTTGTAAGGATGGTTTTTAACCTATTACTAAATTAAACTTGCTTCATTGGAAAGGCAGCAAGATGCATCCTCATTTCAATGTCTACTGAAATAACACAGGTTGACACCAGGAAACATTAACGCCAATGCATCCTTGCTGCTTTCTCATGTGGAAGTCTGTTTAATGTGAAAACAAGGTGATATCTAATTAGCACACAGGTAAGGAATTAAGAAAATCTTTATTTAAGGGTGAAAATGTTTCTCACAAAATCGTTGCCCCAATGCATCATTGAAATTCAAGCTGGAAAGATGATTTTAATATATCACTTGTACATTTTGTATTGCTCTTCTGGTGACAATGTAGTTTGTTTTTGTCAATTACCATTTTAATAATAGGGTAAAGAAAATTAAGCTGATTTTTGAAAGAAAACAATACTGTCAATATACTATTAAAACAAATTAAAATGGTAAAAGTTATTGTACTTTAAGTAAAAATAAAAGAGCCAACATATCAATCCCAGTTTTGGATTACTTTAATTAACAAAAAAAAATGCATATAGCAGAGGATAGTTTCAATCTGCCTATCTCTGGGTTATGTGCCCAGCATGCTTCCATTGCTGTACTCTGCTGCACATGTAAGTGCAATAGATCCTGAAGCACTCACTCATCATGGGAAAGTACCAATGTGTTTCTTCGTTGGTTGATGGAAGAAACATCTTACAAAAACTCTCCAGATTATTGACTTTTTAAAGTTTTTCTAGGAAACGTTTTAGATGAATGCTTATTAGCCTTTGTCAGTATGTACTTTTGCAAAGTGTCTCTGTGGCGCAATCAGTTAGTGTGTATGGCTATTAACCAAAAGGTTGGTGGTTCAATCCCACCCAGGGATGTAATTGACCTTATTATCAGATTTTGGTGATCTTTAAGTACACAAGTCAAAATTTCAAACCCCCTCTTATGGTGTAGGGTACCTGGCCTTCTCTGATGTAATCAGAGTTAGATTTGATTCAGTGATTTTATAAAAACAGCTAGGAAGCACAATTTAGCAGTGGGTTGCAGAGAAAAAGAAATATGCTGGCAAAAAAATCCAATTAAGTGATTAAACAGCTCTTCATTTTCTTGCTTTATTTTTATGCTAACAAATTTGTTCTCTGAAAAGTGTCCACAAAGCCAAGTCTCTAATTAACACCTTTGTAAGGATGGTTTTTCACCTATTACTAAATTAAACTTGCTTCATTGGAAAGGCAGCAAGATGCATCCTCATTTCAATGTCTACTGAAATAATATGGGTTGACACCAGGAAACATTAACGCCACTGCATTCTTGCTGCTTTCTCATGTGGAAGTCTGTTTAATGTGAAAACAAGGTGATATCTAATTAGCACACAGGTAAGGAATTAAGAAAATCTTTATTTAAGGGTGAAGATGTTTCTCACAAAATCGTTGCCCCAATGCATCATTGAAATTCAAGCTGGAAAGATGATTTTAATATATCACTTGTACATTTTGTATTGCTCTTCTGGTGACAATGTAGTTTGTTTTTGTCAATTACCCTTTTAATAATAGGGTAAAGAAAATTAAGTGGATTTTTTAAAATAAAACTATACTGTCAATATACTATTAAAACAAATTAAAATGGTAAAAGTTATTGTACTTTAAGTAAAAATAAAAGAGCAAAAATATCAATCCCAGTTTTGATTACTTAAATTAACAAAAAAAAATGCATATAGCAAAGGATAGTTTTAATCTGCCTACCTCTGGGTTATGGGCCCAGCATGCTTCCATTGCAGTACTCTGCTGCACATGTAAGTGCAAGAGATCCTGAAGCACTCACTCATCATGGGAAAGTACCAATGTGTTTCTTCGTTGGTGGATGGAAGAAACATCTTACAAAAACTCTCCAGATTATTGACTTTTTAAAGTTTTTCTAGGAAACGTTTTAGATGAATGCTTATTAGCCTTTGTCAGTATGTACTTTTGCAAAGTGTCTCTGTGGCGCAATCAGTTAGTGTGTACGGCTATAAACCAAAAGGTTGGTGGTTCAATCCCACCCAGGGACGTAATTGAACTTGTTATCAGATTTTGGTGATCTTTAAGTTGACAAGTCAAAATTTCAAATCCCCTCTTATGGTGTAGGGTACCTGGCCTTCTCTGATGTAATCAGAGTTAGATTTGATTCAGTGATTTTATAAAAACAGCTAGGAAGCACAATTTAGCAGTGGGTTGCAGAGAAAAAGAAATATGCTGGCAAAAAAATCCAATTGAGTGATTAAACAGCTCTTCATTTTCTGGCTTTATTTTTATGCTAACAAATTTGTTCTCTGAAAAGTGTCCACAAAGCCAAGTCTCTGATTAACACCTTTGTAAGGATGGTTTTTCACCTATTACTAAATTAAACTTGCTTCATTGGAAAGGCAGCAAGATGCATCCTCATTTCAATGTCTACTGAAATAATACAGGTTGACACCAGGAAACATTAACGCCAATGCATCCTTGCTGCTTTCTCATGTGGAAGTCTGTTTAATGTGAAAACAAGGTGATATCTAATTAGCACACAGGTAAGGAATTAAGAAAATCTATATTTAAGGGTGAAAATGTTTCTCACAAAATCGTTGCCCCAATGCATCATTGAAATTCAAGCTGGAAAGATGATTTCAATATATCACTTGTACATTTTGTATTGCTCTTCTGGTGACAATGTAGTTTGTTTTTGTCAATTACCATTTTAATAATAGGGTAAAGAAAATTAATGGATTTTTAAAAGAAAACAATACTTTCAATATACTATTAAAACAAATTAAAATGGTAAAAGTTATTGTACTTTAATGAAAAATAAAAGAGCAAAAATATCAATCCCAGTTTTGATTACTTAAATTAACAAAAAAAAATGCATATAGCAAAGGATAGTTTCAATCTGCCTACCTCTGGGTAATGGGCCCAGCATGCTTCCATTGCAGTACTCTGCTGCACATGTAAGTGCAAGAGATCCTGAAGCACTCACTCATCATGGGAAAGTACCAATGTGTTTCTTCATTGGTTGATGGAAGAAACATCTTACAAAAACTCTCCAGATTATTGACTTTTTAAAGTTTTTCTAGGAAACGTTCTAGATGTATGCTTATTAGCCTTTGTCAGTATGTACTTTTTGCAAAGTGTTTCTGTGGCGCAATCGGTTAGTGTGTCTGGCTACTAACCAAAAGGTTGGTGGTTCAATCCCAACCAGGGACGTAATTGACCTTGTTATCAGATTTTGGTGATCTTTAAGTAGACAAGTCAAAATTTCAAACCCCCTGTTCTGGTATAGGGTACCTGGCCTTCTCTGATGTAATCAGAGTTAGATTTGATTCAGTGATTTTATAAAAACAGCTAGGAAGCACAATTTAGCAGTGGGTTGATAGTGGGTGACTGAAGCATGTATGAGTGGGAGATAGTGGGTGACTGAGGCCGGGGTGACTGGGAGATAGTCAGTGACTAAGGCAGGGGTGATAGGGATATAGTGGATGACTGTGGCAGGGGTGACAGGGACAGTAGGAGACTGAGGCAGGGGTGACAGGGATAGTGGGTGACTGAGGCAGGGGTGATATGGAGATAGTGGTTGACTGAGGCAGGGGTGACAGAGATAGTGGGTGACTAAAGCAGGGGTGACTGGTATAGTGGGTGACTGAGGCAGGGGTCGCAGGTATAGTGGTTAACTGAGGCAGCGGTGACTGGGAGATAGTGGGTAACTGGGGCAGGGGTGACAGGGAAAGTGTGTGACTCAGGCAGGGGTGATAGGGAGATAGTGGGCAGCAGATCACTGCCTTGCTGACAGCAGCACATCCCTGCTTCACTGACAGCAGCACATCCCTGCCTCATTGACAGCAGCACATACCTGCCTCACTTATAGCAGCACATCCCTGCCTTACTGACAGCAGCAGATCACTGCCTCACTGACAGCAGCAGATCACTGCCTCACTGACAGCAGCAGATCCCTGCCTCACTGGCAGCAGCAGCAGATCCCTGCCTCACTGGCAGCAGCAGATCCCTGCCTCTCTGGCAGCAGCAGATCCCTGCCTCTCTGGCAGCAGCAGATCCCTGCCTCTCTGGCAGCAGCAGATCCCTGCCTCTCTGGCAGCAGCAGATCCCTGCCTCACTGGCAGCAGCAGATCCCTGCCTCACTGGCAGCAGCAGATCCCTGCCTTACTGACAGCTGTATATAGGGCCTAATTCAGATCTGATCTCTGCTGTGCATATTCACACAACAGGAGATCAGGTCTGAAGTGTGTGTGTGTGCTGGTGCCGCAGTGCACCGGCACATTCCAGAGATGCGATCAGCATCTCTGCCCAGTGAGCACCTCTGCCAACACATACTTATCTTGCATATGAGATCTCTTGATCATAAAGATAGTTCTCACAGGGTGAGGTTCATCCATTACATTTTAAAGTAGGAAAGTACAAATTACATATTCAAATTACATATATGTGCTGGATTCAAATGTGTTCCCCCCTTCCTTTCTCAATTGTGCCCATCAGCAGCTATTCTAATGTTGCTGCCAATGGGTGTGACACATTCATTTCTTCTGTGGGGTACACTGGACTCCACAAGGATTCACATTGGGGTGTAGAGTAGGATCTTGATCTGAGGCACCAACAGGCTCAAAGCTTTTGACTGTTCCCAAGATGCTCAGCGCCCCCTGCTCTATAACCTCGCTTCCATGAACAGGGAGCTCAGTTTGTAGTTGGTGCCTTCAGTAGTAGGCCACTTAACAGGGGGCTGCCTCAGGCAGCCTATTCTTAGCTATTAATTTTGACAAGAAAAGAAGAACTTTTTTTATAAGAATCTACAAGGGCTGCAGCAGGCTAGGTCTAATAGACATCTTTACTGCAGCTCCATCACTCCCAGCGGCGCAGTATACTCCCGTGCCCTGGTTGCTGTGTCACTGCAGCGGAGGCTCCGGTTTCTTCCTAAGGTCAGTCACACACACACCGCCCTCCGGGATCACGAGGCCGCTGATGAAAGGGAGGTAAGGGGCTTCTGTGCCCACACTATACCGAGATCCAGCGTGGCTGTAGGGGGCGGGCCGTGTGCGCACTGGCGTGGACACTGATTACTGGGCAGCTGCTCCACTAGCCACCAGGGACAGTTAAGGAGCACAGCTCTGGGGGGTTTTCTCCTATATTAACCCCATTTTGTACTACCTGCAGTGCATTGTGATAGGTAATAGAGCCTGATTCAGGTTGGATTGTAATCGCAATAAGCAATCCAACTGCAAAAATTGCTAAGAGCATACGCATGCGCCTGCATTTTCTGTGGCACCCCGCAGATAATGCGATCACCTCTGACTGTCAATCGGTGCGGGGGGGGGTCAGCAACAATCCATTTCAAAGTCGGAGATGGAGCGGTGCAGGGGCAGGGCTACAAAATGGGGTCGGCAACGGAGAAACAGGAGGCGTGGTCAGAGCGGCTGCATGACATCACATGCAGCCGCTGCGATCACAAAAATGGTGGCGGCTTCCTGCGCACACGTACAGTCTGCACCAACAGGAGGCTAACCCATTTTTTATGATCACGCTGAACTGCACTGAGACTGCAATTTCAGCGTGGTCAAGAAGGGAGGCGGCATGCTGGGTGGCCATGCCCTGTGATGGGTGGCCCCAGCATGCGAACCAAAGGATTGCAAATTCTGTTACTTAGCAGAATTTGCTATCCTTACTGAATTAGGCCCATTGATTACAAAATTGTAAACAATATTTGAAGTTTTTCTTCAGGGACTAACACAAAAGATGCTTGGGGCTACTAACACATGGGTAAGCCACGTAAAGCTTTCCATGGGTCAGTGGCATCACAACAGGGTTGCGGCACACACCCGAGTGTCACCCGCCAAGGGGGGTGACACCAAAGTGCCGGCTCTTCTTCAGTGACAGAATATGGGTGTTTCACTGTGACATTACGTGCAACACCCAGTTTCTGTCACTGTGCAGGAGCCAGCACCACTCACACACTAGTCCCCGGGTGCAGCCCCCAACCCCCGGGATACCCGGAGCAACAAAATGGTGATTCAGGCCACGCCCCTACCTATGAGACCATGCCTCCTTTTTACCATTGCGCTGCTTATCTGCGCGCATTGCATTACAATCTCCTTCGCCACCTCTCTGGGTGTCACCAGTGATAGTGACACCTCTGCCATGCTTGTAGCAGCTGGTCCTAAGATCTACGCCTCCAGCCCTGAGTGTTTGCCCATGTGACTTGTTGATCATCATAGCGAAGCAGATGCTTACAGAAAACTGCAGGGGCTTAGATTGAAAAGAAAAACATTGATGAACCCATCATTTCAGCGACAGGGTCTGCCACACGACTGACTGAAATGACTGGTTGGTTTGTGCCCCCACCAAAAAAGAATCAATCAATCAATCTCTCCTTGCACAAACTGGCTCTACAGAGGCAAGATGTCCACCTCATCATCCTCCGATTCCTCACCCCTTTCACTGTGTACATCCCCCTCCTCACAGATTATTAATTCGTCCCCACTGGAATCCACCATCTCAGATCCCTGTGTACTTTCTGGAGGCAATTGCTGGTGAATGTCTCCACGGAGGAATTGATTATAATTCATTTTGATGATCATCATCTTCTCCACATTTTCTGGAAGTAACCTCATACGCCGATTGCTGACAAGGTGAGCGGCTGCACTAAACACTCTTTTGGAGTACACACTGGAGGGAGGGCAACTTAGGTAGAATAAAGCCAGTTTGTGCAAGGGCCTCCAAATTGCCTCTTTTTCCTGCCAGTATACATACTGACGTGCCTACCTGGATGCAGTCACTCATATAATTCTCCACCATTCTTTCAAAGGTGACAGAATCATATGCAGTGACAGTAGACGACATGTCAGTAATCGTTGCCAGGTCCTTCAGTCCGGACCAGATGCCAGCACTCACTCCAGACTGCCCTGCATCACCGCCAGCGGGTGGGCTCGGAATTCTTAGCCTTTTCCTCGCACCCCCACTTGCGGGAGAATGTGAAGGAGGAGCTGTTGATGGGTCACGTTCCGCTTGGCTTGACAATTTTCTCACCAGCAGGTCTTTGAACCTCTGCAGACTTGTGTCTGCCGGAAAGAGAGATACAATGTAGGTTTTAAATCTAGGATCGAGCACGGTGGCCAAAATGTAGTGCTCTGATTTCAACAGATTGAATCCTGGTTAAGTGAATTAAGGGCTCCATCCACAAGTCCCACATGCCTAGTGGAATCGCTCTGTTTTAGCTCCTCCTTCAATGTCTCCAGCTTCTTCTGCAAAAGCCTGATGAGGGGAATGACCTGACTCAGGCTGGCAGTGTCTGAACTGACTTCACGTGTGGCAAGTTCAAAGGGTTGCAGAACCTTGCACAACGTTGAAATCATTCTCCACTGCGCTTGAGTCAGGTGCATTCCCCCTCCTTTGCCTATTTAGTGGGCAGATGTATAGGCTTGAATGGCCTTTTGCTGCTCCTCCATCCTCTGAAGCATATAGAGGGTTGAATTCCACCTCGTTACCACCTCTTGCTTCAGATGATGGCAGGACAGGTTCAGGAATGTTTGGTGGTGCTCCAGTCTTCGACATGCGGTGGCTGAAGGCAGAAAGTGGCCCGCAATTCTTCGGGCCACCGACAGCATCTCTTGCACGCCCCTGTCGTTTTTTAAATAATTCTGCACCACCAAATTAAATGTATGTGCAAAACATGGGACGTGCTGGAATTTACCCAGATGTAATGCACGCACAATATTGGTGGCGTTGTCCGATGTCACAAATCCCCAGGAGAGTCCAATTGGGGTAAGCCATTCTGCGATGATGTTCCTCAGTTTCCGTAAGAGGTTGTCAGCTGTGTGCCTCTTATGGAAAGCGGTGATACAAAGCGTAGCCTGCCTTGGAACGAGTTGGCAATTGCGAGATGCTGCTACTGGTGCCGCCGCTGCTGTTCTTGCTGCGGGGGGCAATACATCTACCCAGTGGGCTGTCACAGTCATATAGTCCTGAGTCTGCCCTGCTCCACTTAACCACAGACAAGTGGACATTGGGTACAACTGCATTTTTTAGGACACTGGTGACTCTTTTTCTGAGGTCTGTGTACATTTTCGGTATCGCCTGCCTAGAGAAATGGAACCTAGAGGGTATTTGGTACCGGGGACACAGTACCTCAATCAAGTCTCTAGTTGCCTGTAAATTAACGATGGATACCGGAACCACGTTTCTCACCACCCAGGCTGACAAGACCTGAGTTATCCGCTTTGCAGCAGGATGACTGCTGTGATATTTCATCTTCCTCGCAAAGGACTGTTGGACAGTCAATTGCTTACTGGAAGTAGTACAAGTGGTCTTCCGACTTCCCCTCTGGGATGACGATCGACTCCCAGCAGCAACAACAGCAGCGCCAGCAGCAGTAGGCGTTACACTCAAGGATGCATCGGAGGAATCCCAGGCAGGAGAGGACTCGTCAGACTTGCCAGTGACATGGCCTGCAGGACTATTGGCTCTCCTGTCTAAGGAGGAAATTGACACTGAGGGAGTTGGTGGTGTGGTTTGCAGGAGCTTGGTTACAAGAGGAAGGGATTTAGTGGTCAGTGGACTGCTTCCGCTGTCATCCAAAGTTTTTGAACTTGTCACTGACTTATGATGAATGCGCTGCAGGTGTCGTATAAGGGAGGATGTTCCGAGGTGGTTAACGTCCTTATCCCTACTTATTACAGCTTGACAAAGGCAACACACGGCTTGACACCTGTTGTCCGCATTTGTGTACAGGATGCATACCTTCATGTCCCCATTTATCCACCTCATCAGGCGTACCTCAGATTTGCGGTACAGGACTGTCATTGCCAATTTCAGACGTTGCTGTTTGGTCTCTCCATGGCCCTGAGAATTTTCACCAAGGTAATGGCGGAAATGATGGTGCTCCTGTGCAAGCAAGGTGTCACAATTATCCCGTACTTGGGCGATCTCATAAAAGCGAGATCAAGAGAGCAGTTGCTGAACAGCGTGTCATTTTCACTGAAAGTGTTACAGCAACACGGCTGGATTCTCAATATCCCGAATTCGCAGTTGATTCCTACTACTCGTCTGTCTTTCTTGGGCATGATTCTGGACACGTACCAGAAGAGGGTTTATCTCCTGATAGATAAGGCCCAGGAACTCATGACTCTTGTCAGGAACCTATTGAAACCAAAACTTGTGTCAGTGCATCACTGCACTCGAGTCCTGGGAAAGATGGTGGCATCATACGAGGCCATTCCATTCGGCAGGTTCCATGCGAGGACTTTCCAATGGGACCTACTGGACAAGTGGTCCGGGTCACATTTACAGATGCATTGGTTGATCACCCTGTCCCCCAGGGTCAGGGTATCACTCCTGTGGTGGCTGCAGAGTGCTCACCTTCTCGAGGGACGCAGATTCAGCATTCAGGGCTGGATCCTGGTGACCACAGACGCAAGCCTCCAAGGTTGGGGAGCAGTCACACAGGGAAGAAATTTCCAAGGTCTTTGGTCAAGTCAAGAGACTTGTCTTCACATCAACATATACAATGCCCTACGTCAAGCGGAGACCTTACTTTGCGACCAACCGGTTCTGATCCAGTCAGACGTCACCGCAGTGGCTCATGTAAACCGCCAAGGCGGCACAAGGAGCAGAGTGGCGATGGCACAAGCCACCAGAATTCTTCGCTGGGTGGAGAATCACGCAAGCGCACTGTCAGCAGTGTTCATTCCGGGAGTGGACAACTAGGAAGCAGACTTCCTCAGCAGACACGACCTACATCCGGGAGAGTGGGGACTTCATCAGGAAGTCTTTGCACAGATTACAAGTCGGTGGGAACTGCCACAGATAGACATGATGCCGTCCCGGCTCAACAAAAAGCTACAGAGGTATTGCGCAAGGTCAAGAGACCCTCAGGCAGTAGCTGTAGACGCCCTAGTGACACCGTGGGTGTTCCGGCCGGTCTATGTATTTCCTCCTCTTCCTCTCATACCCAAGGTGTTGAGGATAATAAGACAAAGAAAAGTGAGAACAATCCTCATTGTTCCAGATTGGCCACGGAGGACCTGGTATCCGGATCTGCAGGAAATGCTCACAGAAGATCTGTGGCCTCTCCCTCTAAGACAGGACCTGTTGCATCAGGGGCCCTGTCTGTTCCAATACTTACCGCGGCTGCGTTTGACGGCATGGCGGTTGAATGCCGGATCCTAGCATTCCGGTTGAGGTCATCCCTACGCTGATAAAGGCTAGGAAGGATGTAATGTTAAAACATTACACCGTATATGGCGAAATTATGTTTCTTGGTGTGAGGCCAGGAATGCTCCTACGGAAGAATTCCATCTGGGCCGTTTCCTTCACTTCCTACAAACTGGAGTGAATTTGGGCCTACAATTAGGCTCTATTAAGGTCCAGATTTCGGCCTTATCCATTTTCTTTCAAAAAGAATTGGCTTCTCCTCCAGAAGTTCAGACTTTTGTAAAAGGAGTGCTGCATATTCAGCCTCCTTTTGTGCCTCCGGTGGCACCTTGGGACCTTAACGTGGTGTTAAGTTTTCTAAAATCACACTGGTTTGAACCACTTAAAACAGTGGAGTTAAATTATCTCACGTGGAAGGTGGTATGTTATTAACCTTGGCTTCGGCTAGGCGAGTGTCGGAATTAGCGGCTTTGTCACATAAAAGCCCATATTTGGTATTCCATGTGGATAGAGCGGAATTGCGGACCCGTCCTCAATTCCTACCAAAAGTGGTCTCATCTTTTCATATGAACCAACCTATTGTGGTGCCTGTGGCTACGCGTGACTTGGAGGATTCCGAGTTACTTGATGTGGTCAGGGCTTTGAAAATTTACGTGGCCAGGACGGCTAGAGTCAGGAAAACTGAAGCGCTGTTTGTCCTGTATGCAACCAACAAGATTGGTGCCCCTGCTTCAAAGCAGGCTATTGCTCGCCGGATTTGTAACACGATTCAGCAAGCGCATTCTATGGCTGGATTGCAGTTACTGAAATCGGTCAAGGCCCATTCCACGAGGAAAGTGGGCTCTTCTTGGGCGGCTGCCCGAGGGGTCTCAGCACTACAGCTGTGTCAAGCTGCTACTTGGTCGGGTTCAAACACCTTTGCAAAATACTATAAGTTTGATACCCTGGCTGAGGAGGAACTCATGTTTGCTCAATCGGTGCTGCAGAGTCATCCGCACTCTCCCGCCCGTTTTGGAGCATTGGTATAATCCCCATGGTCCTTACGGAGTCCCCAGCATCCTCTAGGACGTTAGAGAAAATAAGATTTTAAACCAACCGGTAAATCTTTTCTCGTAGTCCGTAGAGGATGCTGGGCGCCCGTCCCAAGTGCGGACTACTTCTGCAATACTTGTATATAGTTATTGCTTCAATAAGGGTTATGTTATAGTTGCATCGGTCCTGCACTGATGCTATGTTGTTTTTTCATACTGATAACTGGGTAGTTTATCACAAGTTATACGGTGTGATTGGTGTGGCTGGTATGAATCTTGCCCTGGATTAACAAAATCCTTTCCTCATACTGTCCGTCTCCTCTGGGCACAGTTTCTCTAACTGTGGCATAGAGGGAGGAGCCAGTGCACACCCAGAACTAAAGTCTTTCTTAAAGTGCCCATGTCTCCTGTGGAGCCCGTCTATCCCCATGGTCCTTACGGAGTCCCCAGCATCCTCTACGGACTACGAGAAAAAGATTTACCGGTAGGTTTAAAATCTTATTTTCTACTGTATTCTTTTCTATCCTAGTTTATTACGACCCACTCTCATCCAAGGAGTTTGATATTCTACTACCTGCATGCAATTTAAATTGCTTAAATTGTTTATATGGTTGATTTGTCCTTCACAATCCATAATCTGCAACTTGGATGGTTTTGTGTCATTGAAAAATAAGATTTTACTTACCGATAAATCTATTTCTCGTAGTCCGTAGTGGATGCTGGGACTCCGTCAGGACCATGGGGAATAGCGGCTCCGCAGGAGACAGGGCACAAAATTTAAAAGTTTGACCACTAGGTGGTGTGTACTGGCTCCTCCCCCTATGACCCTCCTCCAAGCCTCAGTTAGGATACTGTGCCCGGACGAGCGTACACAATAAGGAAGGATTTTGAATCCCGGGTAAGACTCATACCAGCCACACCAATCACACCGTACAACTTGTGATCTGAACCCAGTTAACAGTATGACAAACGTAGGAGCCTCTGAACAGACGGCTCACAACAATAACAACCCGATTTTTTTGTAACAATAACTATGTACAAGTATTGCAGACAATCCGCACTTGGGATGGGCGCCAGCATCCACTACGGACTACGAGAAATAGATTTATCGGTAAGTAAAATCTTATTTTCTCTGACGTCCTAGTGGATGCTGGGACTCCGTCAGGACCATGGGGATTATACCAAAGCTCCCAAACGGGCGGGAGAGTGCGGATGACTCTGCAGCACCGAATGAGAGAACTCCAGGTCCTCCTTAGCCAGGGTATCAAATTTGTAGAATTTTACAAACGTGTTCTCCCCTGACCACGTAGCTGCTCGGCAGAGTTGTAATGCCGAGACCCCTCGGGCAGCCGCCCAAGATGAGCCCACCTTCCTTGTGGAATGGGCCTTGACAGATTTAGGCTGTGGCAGGCCTGCCACAGAATGTGCAAGTTGAATTGTGCTACAAATCCAACGAGCAATCGTCTGCTTAGAAGCAGGAGCACCCAGCTTGTTGGGTGCATACAGTATAAACAGCGAGTCAGATTTTCTGACTCCAGCCGTCCTTGAAATATATATTTTCAATGCTCTGACAACGTCCAGCAACTTGGAATCCTCCAAATCGCTAGTAGCCGCAGGCACCACAATAGGCTGGTTCAGGTGAAACGCTGAAACCACCTTAGGCAGAAAGTGAGGACGCGTCCGCAGTTCTGCCCTGTCCGAATGGAAAATCAGATATGGGCTTTTATACGATAAAGCCGCCAATTCTGACACTCTCCTGGCTGAAGCCA
The DNA here is from genome assembly GCF_028390025.1 of Pseudophryne corroboree. Classification (NCBI taxonomy): domain Eukaryota; kingdom Metazoa; phylum Chordata; class Amphibia; order Anura; family Myobatrachidae; genus Pseudophryne; species Pseudophryne corroboree. The sequence goes on from NW_026970359.1 coordinate 207,204, forward strand.
GTAGCATGGTTACTTTCCATGTAAGATATTTCAAATCCACCGATTTGAGTGGCTCAAACCAATGGGATCTGAGAAAATCCAAAACTACATTAAGATCCCACGGTGCCACTGGGGGCACAACCGGGGGCTGTATATGTAGTACTCCTTTTACAAAAGTCTGGACTTCAGGAACTGAAGCCAATTCTTTCTGGAAGAAAATCGACAGGGCCGAAATTTGAACCTTAATGGACCCTAATTTGAGGCCCATAGACAATCCTGTTTGCAGGAAATGTAGGAATCGACCCAGTTGAAATTCCTCCGTCGGGGCCTTCCTGGCCTCACACCACGCAACATATTTTCTCCAAATGCGGTGATAATGTTGTGCAGTCACCTCCTTTCTGGCTTTTACCAGGGTAGGGATGACCTCTTCCGGAATGCCTTTTTCCCTTAGGATTCGGCGTTCAACCGCCATGCCGTCAAACGCAGCCGCGGTAAGTCTTGGAATAGACACGGTCCCTGCTGAAGCAGGTCCCGTCTTAGAGGTAGAGGCCACGGATCTTCCGTGAGCATCTCCTGAAGTTCCGGGTACCAAGTTCTTCTTGGCCAATCCGGAGCCACGAGTATCGTTCTTACTCCCCTTTGCCGTATAATTCTCAGTACTTTTGGTATGAGAGGCAGAGGAGGAAACACATACACTGACTGGTACACCCATGGTGTTACCAGAGCGTCTACAGCTATTGCCTGAGGGTCTCTTGACCTGGCGCAATACCTGTCCAGTTTTTTGTTGAGGCGGGACGCCATCATGTCCACCATTGGTCTTTCCCAATGGACCACAATCATGTGGAAGACTTCTGGATGAAGTCCCCACTCTCCCGGGTGCAGATAGTGTCTGCTGAGGAAGTCTGCTTCCCAGTTGTCCACTCCCGGGATGAACACAGCTGACAGTGCTAATACATGATTTTCTGCCCAGCGGAGAATCCTTGCAGCTTCTGCCATTGCCCTCCTGCTTCTTGTGCCGCCCTGTCTGTTTACGTGGGCGACTGCCGTGATGTTGTCCGACTGAATCAACACCGGCTGACCCTGAAGCAGAGGTTTTGCCAGGCTTAGAGCATTGTAGATTGCTCTTAGCTCCAGTATATTTATGTGAAGAGACGTCTCCAGGCTTGACCACACGCCCTGGAAGTTTCTTCCCTGTGTGACCGCTCCCCAGCCTCTCAGGCTGGCATCCGTGGTCACTAGGACCCAGTTCTGTATGCCGAATCTGCGGCCCTCTAACAGATGAGCACTCTGCAACCACCATAGCAGAGACACTCTTGTCCTTGTGGACAATTTTATCCGCTGATGCATCTGCAGATGCGATCCGGACCATTTGTCCAGCAGATCCCACTTAAAAGTTCGTGCATGGAATCTGCCGAATGGAATCGCTTCGTAAGAAGCTACCATTTTTCCCAGGACTCTTGTGCATTGATGCACAGATACTTTTCCTGGTTTTAGGAGGTTCCTGACTAGATCGGATAACTCCCTGGCTTTCTCCTCCGGAAGAAATACCTTTTTCTGAACAGTGTCCAGAATCATCCCTAGGAACAACAGACGTGTCGTCGGGATCAGTTGGGATTTTGGAAAATTCAGAATCCACCCGTGTTGTTGGAGCACTACTTGGGTTAGTGCTACTCCGACCTCCAGCTGTTCTCTGGATCTTGCCCTTATCAGGAGATCGTCCAAGTAAGGGATAATTAAGACGCCTTCTCTTCGAAGAAGGATCATCATTTCGGCCATTACCTTGGTAAAGACCCGGGGTGCCGTGGACAATCCAAACGGCAGCGTCTGAAACTGATAATGACAGTTTTGGACCACGAACCTGAGGTACCCTTGGTGTGAAGGACAAATTGGAACATGAAGGTAAGCATACTTGATGTCCAAGGACACCATAAAATCCCCTTCTTCCAGATTCGCTATCACTGCTCTGAGTGACTCCATCTTGAACTTGAATTTTTTGTATGTACAGGTTCAGAGATTTTAGATTTAGAATCGGTCTTACCGAGCCGTCCGGCTTCGGTACCACAAATAGCGTGGAGTAATACCCCTGTCCCTGTTGTAGGAGGGGTACCTTGACTATCACCTGCTGAGAATACAGCTTGTGAATGGCCTCCAATACCGTCGCCCTGTCGGAGGGAGACGTTGGCAAAGCAGACTTTAGGAAACGGCGAGGAGGGGACTTCTCGAATTCCAACCTGTAACCCTGAGATACTACCTGCAGGGTCCAGGGGTCCACCTGCGAGTGAGCCCACTGTGCGCTGAAAACCGACCTCAAATAATTCCTCCCCCTTATACGGCAATACTTCCATATGTCGTTTGGAATCCGCATCACCTGACCACTGGCGCGTCCATAAACTTCTTCTGGCAGATATGGACATCGCACTTACTCTTGATGCCAGAGTGCAAATATCTCTCTGTGCATCTCGCATATAAAGAAATGCATCCTTTAACTGCTCTATAGTCAGTAAAATACTGTCCCTATCCAGGGTATCAATATTTTCAGACAGTGACTCCGACCAAGCCACGCCAGCACTGCACATCCAGGCTGAGGCGATTGCTGGTCTCAGTATAACACCCGTATGTGTGTATATACTTTTTAATGTATTCTCCAGCCTCCTATCAGCTGGATCCTTGAGGGCGGCCGTATCAGGAGACGGTAACGCCACTTGCTTTGATAAGCGTGTGAGCGCCTTATCCACCCTAGGAGGTGTTTCCCAGCGCGCCCTAACCTCTGGCGGGAAAGGGTATAATGCCAATAACTTCTTTGAAATTAGCAGTTTTCTATCTGGGGTAACCCACGCTTCATCACACACTTCATTCAGTTCCTCTGATTCAGGAAAAACTATCGGTAGTTTTTTCACACCCCACATAATACCCCTTTTTGTGGTACTTGCAGTATCAGAGATATGCAAAGCCTCCTTCATTGCCATGATCATATAACGTGTGGCCCTACTGGAAAATACGTTTGTTTCTTCACCGTCGACACTGGATTCAGTGTCAGTGTCTGGGTCTGTGTCGACCGACTGAGGTAAAGGGCATTTTACAGCCCCTAACGGTGTCTGAGACGCCTGGACAGGTACTAACTGGTTTGCCGGCTGTCTCATGTCGTCAACCGACTTTTGTAGCGTGCTGACACTATCCCGTAATTCCATAAACAAAGCCATCCATTCTGGTGTCGACTCCCTAGGGGGTGACATCACCATTACAGGCAATTGCTCCGCCTCCACGCCAACATCGTCCTCATACATGTCGACACACACGTACCGACACACAGCAGACACACAGGGAATGCTCTGATAGAAGACAGGACCCCACTAGCCCTTTGGGGAGACAGAGGGAGAGTTTGCCAGCACACACCCAAGCGCTATAAATATATATAGGGACAACCTTAATAAGTGTGTTCCCTTTATAGCAGCTCAAATATTATAAATATCGCCAATAAGTGCCCCCCCTCTCTGTTTTTACCCTGTTTCTGTAGTGCAGTGCAGGGGAGAGTCCTGGGAGCCTTCCTCGCAGCGGAGCTGGGCAGGAAAATGGCGCTGTGTGCTGAGGAGAATAGGCCCCGCCCCCTTTTCGGCGGGCTTCTTCTCCCGGTTTTTTTGGAACCTTGCAGGGGTTAAATACATCCATATAGCCCCAGGGGCTATATGTGATATATTTTAGCCAGAATAGGTATATTACATTGCTGCCCAGGGCGCCCCCCACCAGCGCCCTGCACCCTCAGTGACCGCTGGTGTGAAGTGTGCGGAGAGCAATGGCGCACAGCTGCAGTGCTGTGCGCTACCTCATGAAGACTGAGACGTCTTCTGCCGCCGGTTTCTGGACCTCTTCTCTATTCGGCATCTGCAAGGGGGTCGGCGGCGCGGCTCCGGTGACCCATCCAGGCTGTACCTGTGATCGTCCCTCTGGAGCTAGTGTCCAGTAGCCTAAGAAGCAAATCCATCCTGCACGCAGGTGAGTTCACTTCTTCTCCCCTAAGTCCCTCGTTGCAGTGAGCCTGTTGCCAGCAGGACTCACTGAAAATAAAAAACCTAACAAACTTTTTCTAAGCAGCTCTTTAGGAGAGCCACCTAGATTGCACCCTGCTCGGACGGGCACAAAAACCTAACTGAGGCTTGGAGGAGGGTCATAGGGGGAGGAGCCAGTACACACCACCTAGTGGTCAAACTTTTAAATTTTGTGCCCTGTCTCCTGCGGAGCCGCTATTCCCCATGGTCCTGACGGAGTCCCAGCATCCACTAGGACGTCAGAGAAATCTTATAATAAAAATGTATATATATATTAAAAAAAAAAAAAAAAAGTTATAAGACATATGCATTCAATATTTGAAGAAACAAAATAAAATAAAGCTATCTATTGGGTTTCACTAACAAGCACATTGGAAGACTTGACTACTGTTAAAAGACATGCATTACATGGTATAGAGCCACAAACCACAATGTAGTAAAATAAAAACAAACTTACATGTGTATCAAACCTATGTGAGGCTTACATTGATAGTGCAAGATCAACACTATCAACTGTGCAAACTAGACTGCACATAAATGCCATAAAATTTATCTGAGATTTTAGTAAATAAGGCCCGTTGCTGTCCGGGTCACGCAGCCGTCACGGCCCACCCCCATACGGTCCGGTCATGTCTGCGTTGTCCGGACTGTGCCCCCAAAATGGCGGCACAACGCCACTGGCCCGACTCCTCCTGCCCAGTGACCGCCTATGCCTGTCAATCAGGCAGAGGCGCTCACTGGGCAGAGATGCTGATCGCATCTCTGGCATGTGCCGGTGCACTGCGGCACCAGCACACACGCACTTCAGACCTGATCTCCTGTTGTGTGAATATGCACAGCAGGGATCAGGTCTGAATTAGGCCCTATATACAGCTGTCAGTAAGGCAGGGATGTGCTGCTGCCAGTGAGGCAGGGATGTGCTGCTGGTAGTGAAGCAGTGATGTGCTGCTGTCAGCGAAGCAGTGCTGTGCTGCTGTCAGCGAGGCAGAAATGTGCTGCTGTCAGCGAGGCAGGGATGTGCTGCTGTCAGCGAGGCAGGGATGTGCTGCTGTCAGCGAGGCAGGGATGTGCTGCTGTCAGCGAGGCAGGGATGTGCTGCTGTCAGCGAGGCAGGGATGTGCTGCTGTCATTGAAGCAGGAATGTGCTGCTGCAGTGAGGCAGAGATATGCTGCCCACTATCTCCCTTTCACCCCTGCCTGAGTCACACACTTTCCCTGTCACCCCTGCCTCAGTTACCCACTATCTCCCAGTCACCGCTGCCTCAGTCAACCACTATACCTGCGATCCCTGCCTCAGTCACCCACTATACCAGTCACCCCTGCTTTAGTCACCCACTGTCACCCTATCACCCCTGCTTCAGTCACCCACTATCCCTGTCAACCCTGCCTCAGTCACCCACTATCTCCCAGTCACCCCTGCCTCAGTCAGCCACTATCCCTGTCACCCCTGCCTCAGTCTCTTACTGTCCCTGTCACCCCTGCCACAATCATCCACTATCTCCCTATCACCCCTGCCTTAGTCATTTATTATCCCTGTCACCCACTTTCTTCCCATACTTACCCAACCCCTTCCTATCACCCCTCCCACAGTAACCCACTATCTCCCTGTCACCCACTATCTCCCAGTCACCCCGGCCTCAGTCACCCACTATCTCCCACTCATACATGCTTCAGTCACCCACTATCTCCCAGTCATCCCTGCCTCAGTCACCTACTGACACCAGTGCAGACATTTCTGCTGCGGCCTCTCCACTCTCCAGCGTGAACGTCCTGACGACTGAGGAAATCCGCTTCCCAGTTGAGGACTCCGGGAATGAACACTGCCGATATTGCTGTCAGATGACATTCTACCCAACGGAGGATTTTTGATACTTCCAGCTTTGCCATGCAGTTTCGAGTGCCGCCTAGTTTCGAGTGCCGCCTTGATGATTTGTGTACTCTACCGTGGTGGCGTTGTCAGATTGTACTTGAACAGGCCTGTTCTGTACTAGAGGCAGGGCCAGTGTCAATTAATTGAACACTGCCTGCAATTCCAGAATGTATATCAGGAGGAGAGATTCCTCCCTGGTTCACCGCCCTGGAGAAAGTGTTGCTCCAACACCGTGGCCCAGCCCAAAAGACTGGCATCCATTGTCAGGAGGACACAGTTGGAGATCCAGAAGGGATGGCCCCTGCTCAACTGTTGGTCCTGTAGCCACCAGCTCAGTGTCAGACGAACCTCCGGAGTCAAGGAGATCATTTGAGACATTATCCGATGAGGCAGGCCGTCCCACTTGGAGAGGATTAACCTCTGCAGAGGGCGGTAATGAAATTGAGCGTACTCTACCATATCGAAAGCCGACACCATGAGGTCTAGTACTTGCATCGCCGTGTGTATCAACACTCTTGGGCGAGAGAGAAAGATACTGTCCTGAATTTTCAGGACTTTCTCTGGAGACAGAAACAATTGTTGGCTGTGTGTGTCCAGCAGTGCCCCTAGGTGCACCATGTTCCGAGCAGGGACCAGCGAGGACTTTTTTCAGTTGATGAGCCACCCGTGGACTTGTAGGAATTGGACCGCCAGTTCCAGATAACTGTGGAGAACCTCTTGGGAGTTCACCAGGATCAGCAAGTCGTCCAGATTTGGCAGGATCCTGATTCTCTGATGGTGAAGGGTCGTCATCACGGCCATGACCTTGGTGAATATCCGAGGTGCCGTGGCCAAACCAGAAGGCAGGACTTGAAATCCAAAAACAAACCAGGCACAACACTGCTTAGCTTCCATCATCAGATGAGATTGGACATATCCAGTGTGATGCGGCTGTAGATGATTTTTGCTGTTTCTAACTTCAACATCAATGAATAAGTTTCAAAATAGAATGCATCAAGAGAACGGTGTTGGTAGTATAAAACTACCTACAGCACCTGGTATTCCCAGGTGGTCTCACATCCAAGAACAAACCAGGCCTAAAATCAGGTGATATTGGGCATATACAGTGTGGTGTGGCTGTAGATGAGCTTAGTGGTTTCTGTTAGAGTTCTTCTACTTCTAACTACTCGTACATAAATGAATAAGCGGACGATTTATTAAACCTGGTGAAATGATAATTTGCATGGTGATAAAGTACCAGCCAATCAGCTCCTAATTGCCATGTCACAGGCTGGGTTTGAAAAATGACAGTTAGGAGCAGACTGGCTTGTACTTTATCACCTTGCACTTTATCAGTTCACTGAACTAATCTCCTCTTGCGCTATAAATAGTATGATATGGCTCAAAGTTCAATAAAAACAAATAAATAATTTCATATATTCTATATTTTTTATTACATATAAATATATATATATATATATATATATATATATATATACACTTTACAATAAACTATTAGACCGGTCAAATAAAATCACTAACAATATATTTGCATAGCTATAGGAGGTGGATCTTAGATAAACTCTGTGCACAGAGAAATTTTCAAAAATAAAAATCAGTCCATATATTGGATTAAAAAATCAATTTACCAGCTGTAATTCGCACCCATGTAGTAGATAACATATTTATAAGTTGTTATATATTGGAATTCCTCAATATGCTGCCACTTGGCAAAGGAGATGATATTGTGCAAAATAACCGCTCCACACTGGAGCCTTACGTGTAGCTTGCACCAGTTGTTATAACACGGGAGAGTCATTGGACCCTTATACCAGCCTTATTTGCACCCCCAAAATATACCATCATCTAGCGGTAATATCCGTGGACTAAACGGAGATCGGGAGAACACAACCGTGACTGTGGTGTCTGCATACGGCACTTGGAGGCGTGGACTCAGAGCTTGGAAGTCGGGTAATTATTCAGCACAGCAGGCGCCAGTGAAGCGCCGTTCCTGCAGCCCGAGACCGTCTCTTCTGTCATTGGACTCTCCCGTGTTATAACAACTGGTGCAAGCTACACGTAAGGCTCCAGTGTGGAGCGGTTATTTTGCACAATATCATCTCCTTTGCCAAGTGGCAGCATATTGAGGAATTCCAATATATAACAACTTATAAATATGTTATCTACTACATGGGTGAGAATTACAGCTGGTAAATTGATTTTTTAATCCAATATATGGACTGATTTTTATTTTTGAAAATTTCTCTGTGCACAGAGTTTATCTAAGATCCACCTCCTATAGCTATGCAAATATATTGTTAGTGATTTTATTTGACCGGTCTAATAGTTTATTGTAAAGTATATATATATATATATATATATATATATATATATATATATATATATATATATATATTTATTTATATGTAATAAAAAATATAGAATATATGAAATTATTTATTTGTTTTTATTGAACTTTGAGCCATATCATACTATTTATAGCGCAAGAGGAGATTAGTTCAGTGTTCCAGTGTTACCGGAGACTTTAAAGTGCCGGTTCTTTTTTACTTGATTTACCCCAAGTCAAGCTCTCTCCTGCAGCTTAAGTATACATTAATTGCAGTATTATTTGTACATAATTTTTAATACCAGTAATTTGATCACCAGAATATGGTGATGATGTATTAGCGCCTGGTTATATTCTTTTGTATTGTTTTACTTAATCAGTTCACCAGGCTTAATAGATCTGCCCCAATGTTTCAAAATGGAATGCATCAAGAGAACGGTGTTGGTATTGTAAAAATACACACAGCTCCTGGTATTTCCTGGTGGTCTCCCATCCAAGTACTAAAACCAGGACCAACACTGCTCAGCTTCCATGATCAGGAGAGATTGGGCAAATCCAGTGTGCTGTGGCTGTAGATGAGCTGGTGGTTTCTGTTAGAGCTCTTCTACTTCTAACTTCTGGTACATAAAAGAATATGTGTAAAAATTAAATGTACAGTACCAAGAAAAGGGTGTTGGTAGTTTAAAAACACCTAAATAATCTGATAATACATGGATGGGAGACTGCTTGGTAGTAACAAAGTCCAATACTGCTTTGCTTCAAAGATCAAATGAGATTGGGCATATCCAGTGTGGTGTGGCTTTAGATGAGCTTTGTGGTTTCTGTTAGAGCTCTTCTACTTCTAACTACTGGTACATTAATGAATATGTATAAAGTTGTAGTTTATCCAATATCCCTTTACTACCTTACCTTCCCCCCCCCCCTCCCCTCCCCTCCCCTCCCCTCCCCTCCCCTCCTTATAGCTTCCTTTGTTCTCTCCTCCTCGTGTGTGCGTTAGTTGTTTTCTCATACATCCTAGAGGATGCTGGGATCACATTAAGAACCATGGGGTATAGACGGGATCCGCAGGAGACATGGGCACTTTAAGACTTTCAAAGGGTGTGAACTGTCTCCTCCCTCTATGCCCCTCCTCAGGGCCGAAACTAGGACTAACGGCACCCGGGGCAAGACAGAAATTTTGCGCCCCCCCCCCCAAAATAAATAAATAAAAATGAAAGAGGAGGTGACTTTTTCTGACATTAGCCCCAGAGTTGGCAGGGGCAATAGATGGCTGCAGCTACAAAAGGGTGCCTTTAAGTGCCATGGCTGTGTGAACTGCAGCTTTATGATGACAGGAAAGACATGCAGTCATCCAACTAAAGGAACAACATACCCGCTACGATTTCGGATGTCATGTGACACTAAATTTGTGACATACCTGATACTCTGTCCCTGTGGGAAAATTTATATAGGGAAGACGATACGTATGCTGAAGGAGAGGATAGCGATGCACAGGTCCTCCATAAAAAAGGCGTATCAAAAAATGGATGGAAGCACGCCACCGGTGGCTAGGCATTTTGTGACTATGGGACACAAATTAGGTGAATTTAAATTTATGCCTATAGACCATGTACCACCTTTGAGAAGAGGAGGAGATAGACACAGACTGCTATTACAGCAAGAGTGCCGATGGATCTACATGCTTGATGCGATGGTCCCTAATGGACTTAATGAAGAATGCTCATTTGCTTCATTCTTGTAATGCTGGCACTGGTGATAGATTGAAGATCCCTATAATATGGTAGAATTAAGTATAGAGAGTTATTGCAAGTACTTTGGGTCTAATCAGCAGATTGTTTCATTATCATTCTCCATTTTTTATTTATTTTTATGTGTATATGTTAACTCTGTCGATACTGTCTTGCATCGGGGCAAATGATCATCGTTGTCCCTCTTTAATTATTGTAGTGGACGGTTCATAAATATATGGACCCGATACAGAACAGTATCGAGGAGCATTCTCTGGGTTGGTTGCTGGTGAATATGATTAGGTTTTTATGATAAGTCTTTTGTATACTGTTGTGGATGCGACCAGCTGCAATGTGTCCCGGACACACTCACTTTTGATTTTGGCTTTGCTGCCCTTAACGGCTGGTGTCTGCGCCGCTGGTGGGACGCACGGTGCGGCTCACGGGTCCGGACTTCCGGTTGGGTGACGCGTGCGTGTCGCGTGTCCGGACTTCCGGCCGGGTGGTTCGCTGGCGTGCGTTCCGGCTGCGGTGCACCCCGGCCGGGCGGTGTGACGGGTCTGAACGGAAGGGAGTGATGACGGTCACAGGTGTAGCAGGTAAGCTCCATTAAGTGTGTTTAAATAGAGCACACAAGTGAACAGATTTTTTGGCACTTTATACAGGCTTATTTTGCACATGGCACTATGGCACTTTGTAAGGCTATTCCCCTGATGAAGGATTAAGTCCGAAAACGGCTGTTTGGGTGGTCTACTGTGTTTCCCTGTGCTGATCAAACGATGAGTATATGACGAGCCTTGTAACATTATTCACGTTTATAATACAGCATTTCTTGACAAAACTACAGTGTGCTGGTCCTGTCTTTGTGATTGCGTGGACATGTGATGATATATTTACCTGCTTGACCGGACACCTGGACTATACCTCTGAGAGTGTCAGTGCGGCTTCCCGGATTCTCATTCTGTGATAATCTTATATATATATATATATATATATATATATATATATATATATAATATATGTATGTATGTGGCTGTGTACATATATACACGCTAGGGCTTTATATATATCTATCATGTGTGTATTACTGGTGTCTGCTGGTCTGAGGGATATCTGTGTTGATTTTGTTTCTTATTTTTTTTTTTTTCTATTTTATTATATATATATATATATATATATATATATCTGTATATATCTGTATATCTGTAGCTGTCACAGTGGTGAAAATGAGCAGTAGTTTGAATGAGCTGCAGGGGTTAACACCAGTCACAGTGAATATGTGTGTGTGTTTTACCTCCGTCTCTCGCTGTCCTGCTTCCATCCATCACTGTGCTGTCGGGCTGAATGCAATGCTGTGTGGGGCCAGAAAAAGGTCAGTAGCTGACCACATTCGTAGCTCGTGCGGGCGGGCAGTATACTTTTTTGGGCTTGCCGCCGCTGCTTAGAAACTAGAAACTTAGAAACTAGACGTTACCCTGACTCCCTAGCTCCAGCAGCCGTGGCCAGCTTTCTGCAATGCCTCATGGGATTTGTAGTCTCTATGCTACTGCATAAAGTCTAAGCAGTAGCACACATGACTACAAATCCCATTTTTCTTCAATAGATTCTCTGCTGTGTCAGACCCAGCTGATCCCAGCGCCCTATCAAATCCCGCGCCCGGGTCACATGCCCCCCCCTAGCCCCTCCCTAGTTTCGGCTCTGCCCTCCTCCAGACTCCAGTTTTAGAATTGTGCCCAGTGAGACTGGATGCACTACAGGGGAGCTCTACTGAGTTTCTCTGAAAAGACTTATGTTAGTTTTTCTTATTTTCAGGGAGGCTGCTGGCAACAGTCTCCCTGCTTCGTGGAACTTAGGGGAGAGAAGTATGACCAACTTCTAGTGAGTTCAATGGCTCTGCTTCTGGCTGACAGGACACCATTAGCTCCTGAGGGTGCTGATCGCTAGGTACGCCTAGATGCCCACTCCCGTAGCCTGCCATCACCCCCTTACAGAGCCAGAAGTCAGAAGACAGGCGAGTAGCAGAAGAACAGAAGACTTCTTCTCCAGTGACGGCATTCTGAGGTACCACGCAGCGAGCGGAATGCTGTGCGCCATGCTCCCACACAAAGACAGGCACTGCAGGGTGCAGGGCGTGTGGGTGGGGAAGGGGGGCACCCTGGGCAGCATAAATTCCTCACAAAAGGCTGGCAAAAGTGGACATTAGTGCCTGGGCACTGTACTTACCCCGCCAGCGTAATTAATTATTTGTTTCTGAGCGGGACAGAAGCGTGCCATTACAGCGGCGGGGCTTCTTCCTCACCTCACCAGCACATCTATAGAGCGTAACAAGTCTATCACTATAGAGTTTATTATTTCCCAGACTGTGTACTTTTGGCGCTGGATTGTGAGCTGAAAAATCCTCTCTGTCCCTCTGACAGATTTACTGTAGGTCTATCCCCCATAAGCCGATGTGTCTGTGGGTACTTGGTACATGTGTGTCAACATGTCGGTGGCTGAATGTTTTTCCCAAGAGGAAACTATATTAGGAATGCAGACATATGATGGTGGCCCTGTTGGCACCACCAATAACTGACTGGGTGAAAGTTTCAGTAATATCAGAGTGAGGTTGGATAAATCTGTGTCCCAGACACAGACGTAGAGAAAAGATGTGATGTTCATGGCTATGCTTCTTTTCACTCAGGCCCGCAAAAATGTTACTACACATCGATACTGACTCGGATACTGATTCCTATGTCGGCCATAATATTTCCTGATTAGATCCAATATTGAATGTATTGGGGGTATACCGCACTGGAGAATGGTAAGGTATCTAATAGATATTGTTAGAACCAAAATACATAATACAACGAGAAAATCTGAGTTTTCTAATGTTATCTTGAGTTTGGTGGTGCACCCTGAGTCAGTGGTAAGACATACAACAAAAGGGAGAGAAGAAGACTCTTTTGTGGGTGCACTCTTGTATGTTTAAGAGGTCTCAGAAGAGACAATAAGTAAAGATTATAAATGAATTTTTAAATATAACTTTTATTAACAATAATTGATAAAATAGTAGAGTTTACTGTCAAAAATTGGAGGTAGGGGTGGGGGGAAGGGTGGGGGGGAGTTGGGGAATAGAAAGGGGGAACACAGAACGAATTAATTACAGTGTAAATACTGAATATTGTTCTGGAATGCCTGGGTGCGATAATAACAGCTGGAGACCCTGAAAATTGAAGCGTTTTTATTCTCTCATGAGCGATGATGAGGAGACAGATGGGATGATTAAAGATGGAATGAGCAAGATGAATCTGCTGTCAGTGTTAGACGCTGAGCAAAACCGTCCAGGAATTTCTACTAAACTGAGTATTCCTCGAGAGTCTCCCACTCGAGTACTGACCCAGCCCTACACTGCTTAGCTTCCAAGATCGGAAGGATTCGGGCGTTACCAGTGTGGTATGATAGTAGAAAAAATATTAGATATCGAGGGCTCGAGAATCACTGATGAGAGTTCACGAAAATGGAGAAATAAAAGAAAAGACAAGAGAATGAGTGGAGGAGGAAAATAGGGGATCTGCTGCCACCGTTAGACCGGGATAATTACCCCTGAATCAGTGGTGAGAGTCCTGAAGATAGTATAAAGTGAGGAAAAGGAAACGATACTGATTGGTTGATAGACAATGGGCTGCTTGATTGCAGGATGCTGATAGTACCTATGATAAAGGTACTAGGTGTGATAAAAAGCAATTTGTACACAATTAGCAGTCAAATAAATTAATTAGACCCATACATCACCATCAATTTGCTACTATCAGATTATTATAATTATACCAAAATGGTATCAGGTGGAAAAAGAAGGAGAAAATGAACAACAGTTTCTTATTTGTGTTCCGCTGTATGCAGAGCTGCAGAAATACTATATAATATGATTGCAAGATGCTGATAGTACCTATGATAAAGGTACTTGGTGTGATAAAGAGCAATTGTACACAATTAGCAGATAATTAAATTGATTGGAACCATGCATCACCATCAATTTGATGCTGACAGATTATTGCACATTGTACCAAAATGGTATCAGGTGAAAAGAGAAAGAGATAATGAACAACAGTTGATTATACAGAGCTGCAGCAATGCTATATAATACGCAGTATAGAGGATAGTGATAAATTGCTCAGCCAAATGATTAGATCAAAATGACTGAAAATAAAGGTTTAAACAGTATCCTATGTGGTATTAAGCCGCTAAATGCCGACTATCTGTAAAACGGGTACTTGCAAAAAACAGCTTGATGAATGCTATTATCAAATATAAATATGCAAAAAGATGCTGATATTGAGCAGATATTACCCGGAATTGTATGGAACGATCAGTCACTAATATGAGCAGGATACTTTCTGAGTGCGGAATGTCCGTGTCAAAGTCCAGGCAAATTGAAGATGCAGGATACACTGGTTCCCAGGAGCTGAGCAGTTCGTTTATAGCCGCACTGTCGATCAAAGTACCTGATGTATTGTGGAGACGTGGTCAGGTTGGCTGAGGAGAAGAGAGACACAATGTTCCTGGTCCCATCGCGGCAGTATCTAGCGGCGGCGGGTTGATGCAGCGGCTGCTGGGGAAAGAGCGGCTCGTGGTTCAGGATGTCCGGAATCAGCTGTCACACCCAGGCAGTGGGGATAGGGAACGGAAAACTAGTTTCACCCGTTCACCGGGCTTGATCACTTCCTGTTCCCAGAGGGGATAGTGCAGGCTTTATCTTGCAAGGGAGCTGGTCGTTGTCCAATCAAAAGGGAGGCGTGTCCTGTGTTTGTAAATTGCTGCACAGGTGGAACGGTTGTTCTGTTTAGTATTGGTTCCCTATTATGCTTGCAATTAGTGGCCCATTGCACAAAAGGAAAAAACAGAGAATATGTGTGAGAAATATACAAGGTTATTAGATAAAAAATGAGCATCTTGCTTATTATATAAGTGGGCATAGTGAAAAAATGGAAATAAAAATAAAAATAAATAAAAATAAAATGGGGAAAATTAGCAAAAAAGAATAAATGAATGAAAATAATAAAATTGAAGCTTTCACAAATTGTTTATGAAATATTTAGATGATAAGAATAGATTAAATTTAAGTATAATAAATGATAATTGCTGGAAAAATATGTTAGGACAGCATATCTTGTCTGGAGTTATAAACAAACACGTTGTAAACATTGCATGAGGATATTCATGAATATGTTAATTTGGATTAATAATGCAAGTGACGTCGATGGAAGTGGTGGGAATGATTGTGAGAAAGGATGGTATGGAAAGGATGGGGAGTGAGGTGGAAAGGAATGGGGGGGATGGAGTGGGGGGGGGGGGAAAGGCGGGGGAGAGAGGGGGAAGGGGGGAGGGGGTTTAAGATTGTGGGGTGTTGGGGTGTTGGGATATGGGGTGTTGGGATATGGTTGGGGTGTTGTGGTTTGCAGTGTGGTGGGAATGTGTGTGTGGTGTCGAAGGTGATGATCTTGTGTGGGCGAGAAGTATAATGATATGGTGAGATGAGGAAGGGGAGTAGAGATGTAAGGGATAGGAGTGGGTTGACAATGGGAGTGCTGTGTGGAAACGTGTTAGTAGGTTGTGAAATATGTCGGAATTTGCTGGGTCACTGTAATGGGATGGATGTGAGGTGCATGTGAATGGACTGCGGATGTGATGGTGCCGAGTATGTGGTGGAGGTGGGCGTGAAAGTGCTGATGAAAGAAGGGTGAATGTGATGTGTTATGAATAGGGGTGTACTGGATGAGAGTGTACTGAGGGGTGTAAGGGAAGGAAGCGAGGACACTTGATGGGTGCTATATAGAAAGTAGGTTACAGAAATGCACTGTAATTGATGTATTCATTCAGACCCAATGGTTTGAGACAACCTAACCTGAAAGTCCATTCACTTTCCTTCTTAATAAGTTCTTTGCTTAAGTCACCACCGCGTATGCCTAGATGGACCCTATCTAGGCCAAAGGCGCGCATATCACTTGGTGAGTCATGATGTGCAGCATGGTAGTGTCTGGCTACTGATGTTAGTTTTTTGCCTTTTTGAAGATCTGACGATGAGTTGCGAATGGAGCCCATATGTTCTAAAATCCTAGTTTTGAATTTTCTAGTCGTCATGCCTACATATCGTTGATTGCAAGGACAGGTTAGACAATAGACTACTCCTTGTGTGTCGCAGTTGAAGAAGTGTTGTATGGAAATATCCTTGCCATGTCTGTCCTTGACACAGTCAGTTATCTGTATCTGTGGGCAAGCCTTACATTGCCCACATGGAAAGGATCCCTTAGGGAGTTTGGATTTGGTCATTTCACGTGAAAAATGGCTCTGAACCAACGTGTCTTTGATGTTCTTGGATCTCCTCCAACTGATTTGTAAAGTGGGATCCAATAAAGGTGATAACTCTGGATCCAGATGTAGGACAGGTAGATGTTTCTGAATGGCCTTTTTTAGTAGACGCCATTCGGGACAGAAGGTCCCTACAAATCGAATCTTGGTGTCAGCCTTTTGTTCTTGGAGTTTGTCCTGGAAGATCAGGGATATTGGCAAGGAGCATTCAGTACATGATTGTGGATATTAAGGACATATTAACATCACTGAGGACCCTGCTGTTCCTGACAAAGGGGTATATATGTATGTATATATAGATATATAATGAAAGCTGATGTAACGTTCCTCCATCTCTGTTTGAGAAAGTCTGGGCCAGCTCGACAAGATGGTTTCAAATCCCCAAAAGGTTTCCGGTTATTTATTAATTTCCTGCTGCGGACAGAATAAAGTGGGAGTCACCCCCTCTTCTGCACGGGGCCCTGTCACAAATCCAGCGGATCGTATGCAGGAAGCTACATTATTTCTAGTTATGTAACCACGGGTACATTACTTAGACCTGCCATTACATGCGCATGGGTGAGTAGTAGTATTCAAGAATTGGTCGAATACCTCATCATCCGATATAGATATCTTGGAGAGATGGGATACTCCTTACGTTGGATCATATCAAGGACACTGCAGCATACTTACGACTGCAAGGGATATAGGACTCTTGAGTTCACGGGCCAATTTCATGGCAGTCTCGGATAGGAGGGCATTGTGGATTCACCAAGGGAATGCTGATGCTGACTCCAAGAAGAAAGGGAGTCTCTTCCCTATGAAGGTGAAGCCTTGTTTGGTGACGGCCTAGTTAATTTGATCTCGGCAGCTCCCGCAGGTAAGTCAACCTTCTTGCCCTATGTTCCCTCTCAACGGATGAAGACGCATCATTGTCTAACGCAGTCATTTTGGCCCAATAGATATGCAAGAAGTTAAGATTCCCCTTTCTTTGCAGGTAGAGGAAGGAAAAGAGGGAAGAGGTCTGTAGCCTCTTCAAGATCGCAGGAGCAGAGATCGTCCTCTGCTTCTGCCAAATCCACTGCATGACGCTAGGGCTTTCTTGTAGGAGCCCGCACCAGTGGGGGCACGTCTAAAACACTTCAGTCAGTTCTGGATTAATTTAGACCTGGACTCGTGGGTTTTACAAATAGTGTCACAAGGGTACAAACTGGGGTTTCAAGACGTTCCCCCTCACCGATTGTTCAAATCGGCCTTAGTCAGCAGGGAGAAGGTTTTTATTCAAGCCTCTTCGTGGTCCCGATGCCGTACGGCTCAGACAGACCAATCTTAAATCTGAAATCCCTCAATTTCTACCTAAAGAAATTCAATTTCAAGATGGAATCTCTCAGGGTAGGGATCTCCAGTCCGGAGGAAGGAGATTTCATGGTTTTGGTAGACATAAGGATGCCTAATTACATGTTCCCGTTTAGCCACTGCATAAAGCTACCTGAGGTTTGCAATTCAGGATTGTCATTACCAATTTCAGACGTTGCCGTTTGGTCTGTCCTCGGCTTCGAGGATTTTCACCAGGGTGATGGCGGAAATGATGGTTCTCCTTCGCAAGCAAGGAGTCACAATTATCCCGTACTTGGATGATCTCCTGATAAAGGCGAGATCCAGGGACCAGTTGGTGCAAAACATCTACTCTCCCTGACAGTTCTTCAACAAGATTATAAAACTCACACTAATTTTACTTAGAAAGAGGCAATCAGGCGCACTTATTACCAACTTTAAATAACCTGGATAAGGAAGATCTACAATGCTGCTCCCAATGAATAATCTGCAATTATTCAAACCAAACAAGAAATTACAATAATGTATACATACATGTGTACACAGGGAGCGCTAAATATTCATAATTATCTAATTTATTTAGACAATAAAAAATAGAATGACAATGCACAATTTAATAATAATAAGATATATCAATTTAAAAATTAAAAACCATATCAAATGGACATCTCTCGTGGAAATAAACAACTCAGTTGCTGGTGTTAAAGGGTCCAGAATAGGCTATTTAGCCAATAATTGCTGAGCAAGTCCAGAATCCTAGTGTATCATTAATGTCACCAGCAAGTAGCTTTTAACTGTTAAAAGATGTACTGTAGCAGTCCAATGCCACTTAAATTTAAGCTCACCGCTGTTGGAAGTGTTTCCAAACTCCAATCTATTGTTGTTCAGCGGTGTCCCCGTCTCCCCTGCAGGCTTACCAGTGTGCGCTGATGAACCGTGGCCGCACAGCCGGACGTCTCCGGCAGTGATGTGGAGCCTGATTTGCAGACTAGGGGAGAGAGCTGGATGCAGGCAGCATGGAGCAAAGTGGTGACGGATAGATATAAGTTGATTTCCACAGAGAAATTGTAGGTTCCTTGACGCGTTTCTCTGCTATAGGTAGAGTAGCAGTTTCATCAGAAGGTATACTCAGTGTCCACTTTGGAAGATATTTATACAGTGGCCATCCAATCAAAAGGCATTGTCCATTAAATAACAGGTGTAGAATAAACAGGTAATTACTTTGGTGCCTTATCCAGGATTTGATACACTAGGATTCTGGACTTGCTCAGCAATTATTGGCTAAATAGCCTATTCTGGACCCTTTAACACCAGCAACTGAGTTGTTTATTTCCACGAGATGTCCATTTGATATGGTTTTTAATTTTTAAATTGATATATCTTATTATTATTATTAAATTGTGCATTGTCATTCTATTTTTTATTGTCTAAATAAATTAGATAATTATGAATATTTAGCGCTCCCTGTGTACACATGTATGTATACATTATTGTAAGTTCTTCAACAACATGGTTGGCTCCTAAACTTGCCAAAATCGCAGTTGGTCCCAATGACGCGGTTGTTGTTTTTGGGAGTCATACTGGACACAGAAGAGGCTTTCTTCCAGTGGAAAGGCTATGGAGATCCAGAGTCTGGTCAAACAAATTCTAAAACCAGCAAGAGTGTTAATCCATCAATGCATTCTGTTGCTGGGGAAGATGGTTGCGGCCTACGAGGCCATTCAGTTTGGCAGGTTCCTTGCCAGAGTGTTCCAGTGGGACCTGTTGGACAAGTGGTCCGGATCCCACCTACACATGCACCGGAGGATAATCCTGTCTTCCAAGACCAGAATCTCACTCCATTGGTGGCTGCACAGTTCTCACCTCCTAGAGGGGCGATGGTTCGGGATCCAGGACTGGATCCTAGGGACCACGGATGCAACCCTCCGAGGCTGGGGAGCAGTCACACAGGGGGAAAACATCCAAGGAAGATGGTCAAGTCAGGAAAGTTGTCTCCACATAAATATTCTGGAGTTAAGGGCCATTTAATAACTGCAGACACAGTACGCACTGAGACGGGTGCCCAGCATCCTCTACGGACTAAGAGAAAAGGATTTACTGGTAGGTATTAAAATCCTATTTTCTCTAACGTCCTAGAGGATGCTGGGGACTCCGTAAGGACCATGGGGATAGACAGGCTCCGCAGGAGACATGGGTACTTTAAGAAAGACTTTAGTTCTGGGTGTACACTGGCTCCTCCCTCTATGCCCCTCCTCCAGACCTCAGTTTGATACTGTGCCCAGTGGAGACTGGGTGCTTTTCAGGAGCTCTCCTGAGCTTTCTGACAGAAAGTATTTTGTTAGGTTTTTAATTTTCAGGGAGCACTGCTGGCAACAGACTCCCTCATCGAGGGACTGAGGGGAGAGAAGCAGCCCTACTCTCCGAGTTGCAAGGTCCTGCTTCTTAGGCTACTGGACACCACTAGCTCCAGAGGGATTGGTACGCAGGATCTCACCATCGCCGTCCGTCCCAGAGCCGCGCCTCCGTCCCCCTTGCATAGCCGGAAGATAGAAGCCGGGTGAGTATGAGAAGAAAAGAAGACTTCAGAGGTGGCAAAAGACTTCATGATCTTCACTGAAGTAACGCACAGCACTGCAGCTGTGCGCCATTGCTCCCATACACCTCACACACTCCAGTCACTGTAAGGGTGCAGGGCGCAGGGGGGGGGGGGGGGGCACCTGGGCAGCAATATAAACCTCTTTTTGGCAAAACTATAACACATATACAGCTGGGCACTGTATATATGTATGAGCCCCCACCAATTTTACAGTTTAAGCGGGACAGAAGCCCGCCGCAGAGGGTGCGGGGCTTCTCCCTCAGCACTCACCAGCGCCATTTTTTCTTCACAGCACCGCTGAGAGGAAGCTCCCCGGACTCTCCCCTGCTTATACCATAGTAGACAAGAGAGTTGAAAAGAGGGGGGGGGGGCACATAATTCGGCGCAAATTACATACAGCAGTACTACTGGGCAAACATTAAGTTACTGTGTATTCCTGGGTTATATAGCGCTGGGGTGTGTGCTGGCATACTCTCTCTCTGTCTCTCCAAAGGGCCTTGTGGGGAAACGGTCTTCAGAAAAAGCATTCCCTGTGTTTGTGGTGTGTCGGTACACGTGTGTCGACATGTCTGAGGAAGAAGGCTATATTAGAGAGGAGCAGGAGCAAATGAATGTGGTGTCTCCACCGACAGCTGATTGGATGGATATGTGGAATGTTTTAAATGCTAGTGTAAACTCATTGCACAAAAGATTAGACAAGGCTGAAGCTTTGGGACAGTCAGGGTCTCAACCCATGCCTGATCCTATGTTGCAGGGACTGTCAGGGTCTCATAAGCGCCCACTATCCCAGATTGTTGACACAGATACCGACACGGATTCTGACTCCAGTGTCGATTACGATGATGCAAAGTTACAGCCAAAATTGGCAAAATCCATTCGATATATGATTATGGCAATAAAAGATGTTTTGCACATCAGAGAGGAACCCCCTGTCCCTGACAAGAGGGTACATATGTACAAGGGAAAAAAGCCTGAGGTAACCTTTGAGGGGGTCACACGAGCTGAACGAGTTATGTGAAAAAGCTTGGGAATCTCCAGATAAAAGACTGCAGATTTCCAAAAGGATTCTTATGGCGTATCTTTTCCCATCAATGGATAGGTTACGATGGGAATCCTCCCCTAGGGTGGACAAAGCATTAACACGCTTATCCAAGAAGGTAGCCCTCCCGTCCCAGTATACGGCTACCCTCAAAGAGTCTGCTGACCGCAAACAGGAGATTACCCTGAAGTCCATTTATACACATTCAGGTACCTTACTCAGACCGGCAATTGCGTCGGCCTGGGTGTGTAGTGCTGTAGCGGCATGGACGGTTACCTTATCTGAGGGGATGGATACCATAGATAAGGATACTATTTTATTGACCCTGGGGCATATAAGAGATGCTGTCCTATATATGTGTGTATGCAAACTACAGGTGGTGCTGCAGGGCTCACACCCTTTTACTTGTCTTGTAGAGCAACTCTGGAGCTGTTACTGGGTCCAGCTGCTGCAAGAAATCAGCTTGAATGCTTCAGGGGCTGGGGCATGGCCAACATGAGCCCACACTGATGGGGGGTGGGGGTGTATATAGCGATTTAGGTGTCATCCAAGCGCAACCCCACAAAGGCCGCCATGCCCTGCGTGACCCTTTTCTCTTTTCATATGCAGACGAGGGTTGCAGCCAACTATGCCCACTGCTTGGATGACATCACCATATGCAAATCCATCTGCTGCAGGCCTTCCCCCAGGAATGCTTGCACTAGTTGTTGCATTTGGTTTGTTGTTTGGGGGTGCTTCAGTATTAGGCAGCCTTCTGCCCTCCCACATTCGTCTGAAAATGTGTTCTCCCTGCAGTTGTTGTCCCCAGATGAGAGTTCCCTTGTGCTGCCTCAGTTGAATCTCCTTAACTTGACAGGGGTGTGCCCGAGCAGCCGCCCTCCACAGCCCTATCCCAACACATACTTATCTTGCATATGAGATCTCTTGATCATGAAGATAGTTCTCGCAGGGTGAGGTTCATCCATTACATTTTAAAGTAGGAAGGTACAAATTACATATTCAAATTACATATATGTGCTGGATTCAAATGTTTTCCCCCCTTCCTTTCTCAATTGTGCCCATCAGCAGCTATTCTAATGTTGCTGCCAATGGGTGTGACACATTAATTTCTTCTGTGGGGTACACTGGACTCCACAAGGATTCACATTGGGGTGTAGAGTAGGATCTTGATCTGAGGCACCAACAGGCTCAAAGCTTTTGACTGTTCCCAAGATGCTCAGCGCCCCCTCCTCTATAACCTCGCTTCCATGAACAGGGAGCTCAGTTTGTAGTTGGTGCCTTCAGTAGCAGGCCACTTAACAGGGAGCTGCCTCAGGCAGCCTATTCTTAGCTATTAATTTTGGCAAGAAAAGAAGAATTTTTTCATAAGAATCTACAAGGGCTGCAGCAGGCTAGGTCTAATAGACTTCTTTACTGCAGCTCCATCACTCCCAGTGGCGCAGTATACTCCCGTGCCCCGGTTGCTGGGTCACTGCAGTGGAGGCTCCGGTTTCTTCCTAAGGTCAGTCACACACACACCACCCTCCGGGATCACGAGGCCGCTGATTGGGGCGGGCCGTGTGCGCACTGGCGTGGACACCGATTACTGGGCAGCCGCTCCACTAGCCACCAGGGGGAGTTAAGGAGCACAGCTCTGGGTTTTTTTCTCCTATATTAACCCCATTTTGTACTACCCGCAGTGCATTGTGATAGGTAATGGGGCCTGATTCAGGTTGGATCGCAATCCAACTGCAAAAACTGCTAAGAGCATACGCATCCGCCTGCATTTTCTGCGGCACCCCGCAGATAATGCGATCGCCTCTGCCTGTGAATCGGTGAAGGGGGGGAGGGGGGTCAACAACACTCCATTTCCAAGTCGGAGATGGAGCGGTGCGGGGGCACGGTTTCAAAATGGGGTCGGCAACGGAGAAACAGGAGGTGTGGTCAGAGCAGCTGCATGACATCACATGGGCCGGACTCTGCCAGTGGAGCCCCAGCGTCATGAGGTAGATTTTGTAGAGGCCGGGGAGGACTTCTGTTCCTGGGAACTAGCTGTGTTGTGCAGCTTTATTCCTCTGCCCCTACCTCTGGCAAGAAAGGACGCACCTCGCACTTTCTTGTTTCTTTGTGACCGAAAGGACTGCATTTGATAATGCGGAGCTTTCTTATGCTGTGAGGGAACATAAGGTAAAAATTTGATTTTCCAACTGTAGCTGTGCGTGTTAATGCTTTGTCCATCCTAGGGGAGGATTTCCATCGTAACCTATCCGTTGATGGAAAAGGATACGCCATAAGAATCCTTTTGGAAATCTGCAGTCTTTTATCTGGAGATTCCCAAGCTTTTTCACATAACTCGTTCAGCTCGTGTGACCCCCTCAAAGGTTACCTCAGGCTTCTTTCCCTTGTACATATGTACCCTCTTGTCAGGGACAGGGGGTTCCTCTGTGATGTGCAAAACATCTTTTATTGCCATAATCATATATCGAATGGATTTTGCCAATTTTGGCTGTAACTTTGCATCATCGTAATCGACACTGGAGTCAGAATCCATGTCGGTATCTGTGTCAACAATCTGGGATAGTGGGCGCTTATGAGACCCTGACAGTCCCTGCAACATAGGATCAGGCATGGGTTGAGACCCTGACTGTCCCAAAGCTTCAGCCTTGTCTAATCTTTTGTACAATGAGTTTACACTAGCATTTAAAGCATTCCACATATCCATCCAATCAGGTGTCAGCGAGGACACCACATTCATTTGCTCCCAATCCTCTCTAATATAGCCTTCTTCCTCAGACATGTCGACACACGTGTACCGACACACCACACACACAGGGAATGCTTTTTCTGGAGACAGTTTCCCCACAAGGCCCTTTGGAGAGACAGAGAGAGAGTATGCCAGCACACACCCCAGCGCTATATAACCCAGGAATAACACAGTATCTTAATGTTTGTCCAGTAGTGCTGCTGTATGTAATTTGCGCCGAATTTTGTGCCCCCCCCCCCCTCTTTTCAACCATCTTCTCTACCGTGGTATAAGCAGGGGAGAGTTCGGGGAGCTTCCTCTCAGCGGTGCTGTGGAGAAAAAATGGCGCTGGTGAGTGCTGAGGGAGAAGCCCTGCCCCCTCGGCGGCGGGCTTCTGTCCCGCTTAAACTGTAAAATTGGCGGGGGCTCATACATATATACAGTGCCCAGCTGTATATATGTTATATTTTTGCCAAAAAGAGGTTTATATTGCTGCCCAGGGTGCCCCCCCTGCGCCCTGCACCCTTACAGTGACCGGAGTATGTGAGGTGTATGGGAGCAATGGCGCACAGCTGCAGTGCTGTGCGTTACCTCAGTGAAGATCATGAACTCTGCGGAGCCCGTCTATCCCCATGGTCCTTACGGAGTCCCCAGCATCCTCTAGGACGTTAGAGAAACTAGGATTTTAATACCTACCGGTAAATCCTTTTCTCTTAGTCTGTAGAGGATGCTGGGCACCCGTCCCAGTGTGTACTGTATCTGCAGTTATTAAATGGCCCTTAACTCCAGAACATTTATGTGGAGACAACTTTCCTGACTTGACCATCTTCCTTGGACGTTTTCCCCCTGTGTGACTGCTCCCCAGCCTCGGAGGGTTGCATCTGTGGTCCCTAGGATCCAGTGCTGGATCCCGAACCATCGCCCCTCTAGGAGGTGAGAACTGTGCAGCCACCAATGGAGTGAGATTCTGGTCTTGGAAGACAGGATTATCCTCCGGTGCATGTGTAGGTGGGATCCGGACCACTTGTCCAACAGGTCCCACTGGAACACTCTGGCATGGAACCTGCCAAACTGAATGGCCTCGTAGGCCACAACCATCTTCCCCAGCAACCGAATGCATTGATGGATTAACACTCTTGCTGGTTTCAGAATTTGCTTGACCAGACTCTGGATCTCCATAGCCTTTCCCCTGGAAGAAAACCTCTTCTGTGTCCAGTATGACTCCCAAAAACAACTACCGCGTCATTGGGACCAACTGCGATTTTGGCAAGTGTAGGAGCCAACCATGTTGTTGAAGAACTGTCAGGGAGAGTGCAATGTTTTGCACCAACTGGCCCCTGGATCTCGCCTTTATCAGGAGATCATCCAAGTACGGGATAATTGTGACTCCTTGCTTGCAAAGGAGAACCATCATTTCCGCCATCACCCTGGTGAAAATCCTCGGAGCCGTGGACAGACCAAACGGCAATGTCTGAAATTGGTAATAACAATCCTGAATTGCAAACCTTAGGTAGCTTGATGCAGTGGCTAAATGGGAACATGTAAGTAGGCATCCTTTATGTCTACCAAAACCATGAAATCTCTTTCCTCCGGACTGGAGATCACTACCCTGAGAGATTCCATCTTGAAATTGAATTTCTTTAGGAAGAAATTGAGGGATTTCAGATTTTAGATTGGTCTGACTGAGCCGTCCGGCTTCGGGACCACGAAGAGGCTTGAATAAAAACCTTCTCCCTGCTGACTAAGGCCAATTTGAACAATCGGTGAGGGGGAACGTCTTGAAACCCCAGTTTGTACCCTTGGGACACTATTTGTAAAACCCACGAGTCCAGGTCCGAATGAATCCAGAACTGACTGAAGAGTTTTAGACGTGCCCCCACTGGTGTGGGCTCCTGCAAGAAAGCCCCAGCGTCATGCAGTGGATTTGGCAGAAGCAGAGGACAATCTCTGCTCCTGCGATCTTGAAGAGGCTACAGACCTCTTCCTTCTCCTTCCTCTACCTGCAAAGAATGGGGAATCTTAACTTCTTGCATATCTATTGGGCCAAAATGACTGCGGTAGATAATGATGCGTCTTCATCCGTTGAGAGGGAACATAGGGCAAGAAGGTTGACTTACCTGCGGGAGCTGCCGAGATCAAATTAACTAGGCCGTCGCCAAACAAGGCTTCACCTTCATAGGGAAGAGACTCCCTTTCTTCTTGGAGTCAGCATCAGCATTCCCTTGGTGAATCCACAATGCCCTCCTATCCGAGACTGCCATGAAATTGGCCCGTGAACTCAAGAGTCCTATATCCCTTGCAGTCGTAAGTATGCTGCAGTGTCAACAGGCCAACTAAACCCTCCCCCCTCCTTTTACCCCATCACTTTGTCCAGTCCCTGTGGTCCATCGTGTTTTGCCATTATTATGCATGTTGCTGTGCTGGCCCTTTTCTGAATGTCCCTGCCACCGCCACCGAAGAGCTGGATAGCCCAGTATGAAAACCACCTGCCGGCCTCACTGACGGTCCGAGTCAAAGGCTCCATTTTTTTTTAAAGATTCCTCTGCCAAGTTAAGGGGGGCTTAAGGGGGCCCCAGAGATATCAGTGTACTGGGGCCCAAGATTTCTGTTGCTGGCCCTGACCCTCAGGGGCGTATCTACCCCTTTGGGCAGTACGGATGGTGTAATGGTTAGCATTACTGCCTCACAGCACTGAGGTCATGGGTTCGATTCCCACCATGGCCCTAACTGTGTGGAGTTTGTATATTCTCCCCGTACTTGCGTGGGTTTCCTCTGGGTACTCCGGTTTCCTCCCACAATCCAAAAATATACTGGTAGGTTAATTGGCTCCCAACAAAAATTAACCCTAGTGTTAATGTGTCTGTGTGTACATGTGATAGGGAATATAGATTGTAAACTCCACTGAGGCAGGGACTGATGTGAATGGGCAAATATTCTCTGTACAGCGCTGCGGAATATGTGTGCGCTATATAAATAACTGGTAATAAATAAATAATAAATAAAATTGTCCAGGATGTCACTTGCCAGGAGCACCATCCAGGTTTCAGTTGGGGGATTAGAGTTCATACAGTAATTAAATGTTTTCATATTGAGAACTACATCTCCCAGCATATACAGTGTGCTGGGGATGCTAACAAGCTTTATTTAAAAGTTTAAAAAACATTGCTTTTATAATTGCAATGGTTAAAAAGGGAGAGCTATAAATCAATTTATCAGTGAATGATCGCAGTTTGAGCCGTTACATTTTACTGAACCACCTATTCCTCCACACTCACTACCTGTCCTCAGGATACATTTACCATCCTGGCAGACGGTATACCGGCGGTCATTTGACCGATGTTGGAATCCTGACACCACTTGGGAGACTGGTGCCGGCACACAGACAGCCAACATCCCGAAGGTGAGTATTGGAGGGAGGGTTAGGAGTCGGACCAGGGGAGGTGGTGTAAGGGAAGGCACTAGGAGGGGGGGGGGGGTAGCCCTAGCTGCCACCCCCTGAGGGTTAGCCCTATCCGCCACCCCCCAGAGGGTTAGTATTAGGATTGGGGATCATGTGACCTCTGGAATCCCGAGCGCCGGATGCCATACCCAACCCCCTTTACTTTTTCAGGCATTTCTATCTCTCCTCTCTCTATGGTGTTCCAATTGCCCACTTTCCCTTGTGCTTTACTCTGTCTCTCTCTCTCTCTCTCTCTCTCTCTCCCCTTTGTTTAGAGCATCAGTTTCTGTAGTCCACTTATACCCTTATTTTTTCCAGTGTTTCACTAACTCTCTGATGTAATGAGGATGTATGGTCTAGAGGGATCAGTAATGCATTGTACTGTATAGAGGCGTCAGGGATGTAGCGTAGGGAATAGAGGCGTCAGGGATGTAGCGTAGGGAATAGAGGCGTCAGGGATGTGGCGTAGGGAATAGAGGCGTCAGGGATGTGGCGTAGGGAATAGAGGCGTCATGGATGTGGGGTAGGAAATAGAGGCGTCAGGGATGTGGCGTAGGGAATAGAGGCGTCAGGGATGTGGCGTAGGGAGTAGAGGCGTCAGGGATGTGGCGTAGGGAATAGAGGCGTCAGGGATGTGGCATAGGGAATAGAGGTGTCAGGGATGTAGCGTAGGGAATATAGGCATCAGGGATGTACTAGCAGGTATATAGAGGTCAGTGTACTGTAAAGAGGGGTCAGTAATGCAGTGATGGTTATAGAAAGGTCAGTGATGTAGTGTGGGGTAAAGAGGGGTCAGTAAAGATACTAAGCTGAAGTACTTAGAACACTTCTTGAATTAAGACACAACCTGCAAGAAAAAGTATGCAATATGGGTGAAAAGGCAAATGTCAGAGGTCTGATACAAGTGACCAGCTCCATACCTTGCACCACATAGAGTTATGTTAAACTGGGATATGTTCTTTTTTGGTGTGTGTGTGGGTGTGTGTGGGTGTGTGGGTGTGTGGGTGCCAAAGGCTGCCTGCCTTATTGCTCCTCCCCCATCCGGCTCCCAAGCACCTCTGCTGCCCAGTGATCCAGGAGCCTGCTGCTAGGAAGAAGTGGCCGAGCTTCAGCAAGCGAGTCTGGAAACTGGCGGAGGAAGTCATGATAACCAGATAATGGGGAGTGGAGAGCCAGTTCCAAGGTAATACTTTATACAGCTGGTTGAGATCCTGGTCGGTGGATATGGATTCCAAGAAAACCCTGGAGGTGCTTCCTTTCAAGGGAGACACTCTCTTTGGAGAAGACCTCAATAAGATTGTAGCTGATCTGGCTACTGCTAAAACAACTTGCCTACCTAGTATGACTCCTACCACGCAGAAGGCTAAAAGTACTTTTCCTTGGCCCTTTCATCCTCCAGGTAAAGCGTACTCATGGTCAGGCATACCCAAAGCAAGCTCATGCTTCCAGACCTGCCAAGCCCAGACTGAAGCAAGCCTGGGCTGCCCGTCAGCCTGCTTCCAAAACGGACAAGCCTGCCGCATGACGGGGCGGGCCTCCCTCTAGGTTTGGCATAGAAAGGTATAATTCTAAGATAGAGAATTCTATTTGGAGCTCACCTTGTACTTTGTGAAGAAATAATCAGCATTGTGGCTGAGCAGATACATGTAGTGTGTGGCTGCAAACTGCATGGATCTGCTGAGTTGCAATGCTGATACTTTTTTTTTTCAAAGTACCAATAGCTTCATATAATGTTCACAATTTTTATGCAGGATCAAATAGCTCAATGGGTAGGGTGTTTGATTAGAATTCAACAGGTTATAGGTTTGAATCCTGGGTATTGTAGTTTGAGATGTGTTATTTAATAAAGCATGTTATTCTGACTGCCGGCATCCTATCACCTGGGATATCATACTAAATAAATGGAGTTGATCATTTTTTTTTTATTTTTTTATTAAACTAGGGACAATTTCCAGATACTTTTATTTATAACTGAGATTGCCCCCTGGAACTTCACATCAGTTGACAACTATGCATGAGTGGGCAGTGCTTGCCCTGGATCTGCCCACCCATTTGTGTGCCATCATAAAAGAAAGCATAACTGACAGTTATCCTGGGCGTACACTACACAATTATCTGTCAGGCTATCTATCCAGTCTGGATGGATGGAATAAAAATCTGGTAATGTATAGGAGCAAATGTCGATTAACCATTTGCTCCCAAACACTAGAAAAGTGGTCAAAAAATAAGATTTTACTTACCGATAAATCTATTTCTCGTAGTCCGTAGTGGATGCTGGGACTCCGTAAGGACCATGGGGAATAGCGGCTCCGCAGGAGACAGGGCACAAGAATAAAAGCTTTAGGATCAGGTGGTGTGCACTGGCTCCTCCCCCTATGACCCTCCTCCAAGCCTCAGTTAGGATACTGTGCCCGGACGAGCGTACATAATAAGGAAGGATATTGAATCCCGGGTAAGACTCATACCAGCCACACCAATCACACCGTACAACTCGTGATCTGAACCCAGTTAACAGTATGATAAAACGAAAGGGAGCCTCTGAAAAGATGGCTCACAACAATAATAACCCGAATTTTTGTAACAATAACTAACTATATACAAGTATTGCAGACAATCCGCACTTGGGATGGGCGCCCAGCATCCACTACGGACTACGAGAAATAGATTTATCGGTAAGTAAAATCTTATTTTCTCTGACGTCCTAGTGGATGCTGGGACTCCGTAAGGACCATGGGGATTATACCAAAGCTCCCAAACGGGCGGGAGAGTGCGGATGACTCTGCAGCACCGAATGAGAGAACTCCAGGTCCTCCTCAGCCAGGGTATCAAATTTGTAGAATTTAGCAAACGTGTTTGCCCCTGACCAAGTAGCTGCTCGGCAAAGTTGTAAAGCCGAGACCCCTCGGGCAGCCGCCCAAGATGAGCCCACTTTCCTTGTGGAATGGGCTTTTACCGATTTTGGCTGTGGCAGGCCTGCCACAGAATGTGCAAGCTGAATTGTACTACAAATCCAACGAGCAATCGTCTGCTTAGAAGCAGGAGCACCCAGTTTGTTGGGTGCATACAGGATAAACAGTGAGTCAGATTTTCTGACTCCAGCCGTCCTGGAAACATTTATTTTCAGGGCCCTGACAACGTCAAGCAACTTAGAGTCCTCCAAGTCCCTAGTAGCCGCAGGTACCACAATAGGTTGGTTCATGTGAAATGCAGAAACCACCTTAGGTAGAAATTGAGGACGAGTCCTCAATTCTGCCCTGTCAGAATGAAAAATTAAGTAAGGGCTTTTATATGATAAAGCCGCCAATTCTGACACACGCCTGGCTGAAGCCAGGGCTAACAGCATCGTCACCTTCCATTTGAGATATTTTAAGTCCACAGTGGTGAGTGGTTCAAACCAATGTGACTTTAGGAAAATCAACACAACATTGAGATCCCAAGGTGCCACTGGAGGCACAAAAGGAGGCTGTATATGCAGTACCCCTTTTACAAATGTCTGAACTTCAGGCACTGAAGCCAGTTCTTTCTGGAAGAAAATCGACAGGGCCGAAATTTGAACCTTAATGGACCCTAATTTTAGGCCCATAGATAGTCCTGTTTGCAGGAAATGGAGGAAACGACCCAGTTGAAATTCCTCTGTAGGGGCCTTCTTGGCCTCACACCCCGCAACATATATTCGCCAAATGCGGTGATAATGTTTTGCGGTTACGTCCTTCCTGGCCTTGACCAGGGTAGGGATGACTTCATCTGGAATGCCTTTTTCCTTCAGGATCCGGCGTTCAACCGCCATGCCGTCAAACGCAGCCGCGGTAAGTCTTGGAACAGACAAGGCCCCTGCTGGAGCAGGTCCTTTCTTAGAGGTAGAGGCCACGGTTCGTCCGTGAGCATCTCTTGAAGTTCCGGGTACCAAGTCCTTCTTGGCCAATCCGGAACCACGAGTATAGTTCTTACTCCTCTCCTTCTTATGATTCTCAGTACTTTTGGTATGAGAGGCAGAGGAGGGAACACATACACTGACTGGTACACCCACGGCGTTACCAGAGCGTCCACCGCTATTGCCTGAGGGTCCCTTGACCTGGCGCAATATCTGTCTAGTTTTTTGTTTAGACGGGACGCCATCATGTCCACCTTTTGTTTTTCCCAACGGTTTACTATCAGGTGGAAGACTTCTGGGTGAAGTCCCCACTCTCCCGGGTGGAGGTCGTGTCTGCTGAGGAAGTCTGCTTCCCAGTTGTCCACTCCCGGAATGAACACTGCTGACAGTGCTATCACATGATTTTCCGCCCAGCGAAGAATCCTTGCAGCTTCTGCCATTGCCCTCCTGCTTCTCGTGCCGCCCTGTCTGTTTACGTGGGCGACTGACGTGTTGTTGTCCGATTGGATCAATACCGCCTGACCCTGAAGCAGGGGTTTCGCTTGACGTAGGGCATTGTAAATGGCCCTTAGTTCCAGAATGTTTATATGAAGAGATGTTTCCATGCTTGACCACAAGCCCTGGAAATTTCTTCCCTGATGCACTGACACCTGGCCTGGTTTTAGGAGGTTCCTGACTAGCTCGGATAACTCCCTGGCCTTCTCCTCCGGGAGAAACACCTTCTTCTGGACTGTGTCCAGAATCATTCCTAGGAACAGTAGACGTGTCGTTGGAATCAGCTGCGATTTTGGAATATTTAGGATCCACCCGTGCTGACGTAACACTACCTGAGATAGTGCTACTCCGACTTCTAACTGTTCCCTGGACCTTGCCCTTATCAGGAGATCGTCCAAGTAAGGGATAATTAAGATGCCTTTTCTTCGAAGAAGAATCATCATTTCGGCCATTACCTTGGTAAAGACCCGAGGTGCCGTGGACAACCCAAACGGCAGCGTCTGAAACTGATAATGACAGTTTTGTACTACAAACCTGAGGTACCCTTGGTGAGAAGGGTAGATTGGGACGTGGAGATAAGCATCTTTGATGTCCAGAGACACCATATAGTCCCCTTCTTCCAGGTTCGCTATCACCGCTCTGAGTGACTCCATCTTGAATTTGAACCTTTTTATGTAAGTGTTCAAGGATTTCAGATTTAAAATTGGTCTCACCGAGCCGTCCGGCTTCGGTACCACAAACAGCGTGGAATAATACCCCTTTCCCTGTTGTAGGAGGGGTACCTTGATTATCACCTGCTGGGAATACAGCTTGTGAATGGCTTCCAAAACTGCCTCCCTGTCGGAGGGAGACTTTGGTAGAGCAGACTTCAGGAACCGGCGAGGGGGAAACGCCTCGAATTCCAGTTTGTACCCCTGCGATACTACCTGTAGAATCCAGGGGTCCACTTGCGAGTGAGCCCACTGCGCGTTGAAATTCTTGAGACGGGCCCCCACCATGTCTGAGTCTGCTTGTAAAGCCCCAGCGTCATGCTGAAGACTTGGCAGAAGCAGGGGAGGGCTTCTGCTCCTGGGAAGCGGCTGCATGGTGCAGTCTTTTTCCTCTTCCTCTGCCCCGGGGCAGAAAAGAGTGGCCTTTTGCTCGCTTGTACTTATGGGAACGAAAGGACTGAGTTTGAAAAGACGGTGTCTTTTTCTGCTGATGTGAAGTGACCTGGGGTAAAAAGGTGGACTTTCCAGCCATTGCCGTGGCCACCAGGTCCGATAGACCAGCCCCAAATAACTCCTCCCCTTTATACGGCAATACTTCCATATGTCGTTTGGAATCCGCATCCCCTGACCACTGTCGCGTCCATAACGCTCTTCTGGCAGAAATGGACATAGCACTTACTCTTGATGCCAGGGTGCAAATATCCCTCTGTGCATCACGCATATATAGTAATGCATCCTTCAAATGCTCTATAGTTAACAATATATTGTCCCTATCCAGGGTATCAATATTTTCAGTCAGGGAATCCGACCACGCGACTCCAGCACTGCACATCCAGGCTGAAGGGATTGCTGGTCGCAGTATAACACCAGTATGTGTGTATATACTTTTTAGGATATTTTCCAGCCTTCTATCAGCTGGTTCTTTGAGGGTGGCCGTATCAGGAGACGGTAACGCTACTTGTTTAGATAAACGTGTGAGCGCCTTATCTACCCTAGGGGGTGTTTCCCAACGCGTCCTAACCTCTGACGGGAAAGGATATAGTGCCAATAATTTATTAGAAATTAGCAGTTTTTTGTCGGGGGAAACCCACGCTTTATCACACACCTCATTTAATTCATCTGACTCAGGAAAAACTATTGGTAGTTTTTTCACACCCCACATAATACCCTTCTTTGTGGTACTTGTAGTGTCAGAAATGTTCAATGCCTCCTTCATTGCCGTGATCATGTAACGTGTGGCCCTACTGGACATTACGTTTGTCTCCTCACCGTCGACACTAGACTCAGTATCTGTCTGAGACGCCTGGACAGGCACTAATTGATTTGCCGGCTGTCTCATGTCGTCAACAGTTTTTTGCAAAGTGCTGACATTATCACTTAATTCTTTAAATACGATCATCCAGTCAGGTGTCGACTCCCTAGGGGGTGACATCACTAACCCAGGCAATTGCTCCGCCTCCACATCATTTTCCTCCTCATACATGTCGACACACACGTACCGACACACAGCACACACACCGGGAATGCTCTGATAGAGGACAGGACCCCACTAGCCCTTTGGAGAGACAGAGGGAGAGTCTGCCAGCACACACCAAGCGCTATATATATATACAGGGATAACCTTATATAAGTGTTATTCCCTTATAGCTGCTGTTTATTATTATTATTAGCTGCCAATAGTGCCCCCCCTTCTCTTTTTTACCCTGATTCTGTAGCAGGTCTGCAGGGGAGAGTCAGGGAGCCGTCCTTCCAGCGGAGCTGTGAGGGAAAATGGCGCTTGTGTGCTGAGGAGATAGGCTCCGCCCCTTCACAACGTCCTTATCTCCCGCTCTTTTCTGTAAAAATGGCAGGGGTTAAAATACATCCATATAGCCCAGGAGCTATATGTGATGTATTCTTTTGCCAACCTAAGGTATTATCTGTTTATATTGCGTCTCAGGGCGCTCCCCCCCCAGCGCCCTGCACCCTCAGTGACCGGAGTGTGAAGTGTGCTGAGAGCAATGGCGCACAGCTGCGGTGCTGTGCGCTACCTTAGTCTGAAGACAGGACCGTCTTCTGCCACCGATTTCACCGGACCTCTTCGCTCTTCTGGCTCTGTAAGGGGGCCGGCGGCGCGGCTCCGGGACCCATCCAGGCTGAACCTGTGATCGTCCCTCTGGAGCTAATGTCCAGTAGCCTAAGAAGCCCAATCCACTCTGCACGCAGGTGAGTTCGCTTCTTCTCCCCTTAGTCCCACGATGCAGTGAGCCTGTTGCCAGCAGGACTCACTGAAAATAAAAAACCTAAAATAAACTTTTATTCTAAGCAGCTCAGGAGAGCCACCTAGCCTGCACCCTTCTCGTTCGGGCACAAAAATCTAACTGAGGCTTGGAGGAGGGTCATAGGGGGAGGAGCCAGTGCACACCACCTGATCCTAAAGCTTTTATTCTTGTGCCCTGTCTCCTGCGGAGCCGCTATTCCCCATGGTCCTTACGGAGTCCCAGCATCCACTAGGACGTCAGAGAAATGGTCATTACACAAATTGGTTAAACCCAAAATTTAACCAATTTGTTTAGGGGACCATTTTTGTCCATTTTCTAGTGTTTGAGAGTAAATCGTTGATGGTCATTTGCTCACATAGATAACCGGATTTCTATTCCAATCAGCCAGTGTTGGAGAGATGGTCTGCCAGATTACATAATGCATACCAGAGCCATAACTAGACTTTTTAGTGCCCTGTGACAGAGAATTTATATGCCCCCCCCCCCCCCCCACAATTTTTGCAATATGGACAAAAGGCGCATGCCTCGTGGGGAAGGGGCATAACAAGATTAGTCTCAGAGAAAGCACATGAGATATGAAGATATATCTAGTATACTTGACACTCAATGGTTTGTGGTATTGCCGGGGGGCCCTCCTTAAATGCATATACAGTCACACATGGCTTGCTTGTGCAAATGGCATATCAGCAGTCAGCACTAACTGGTGACATGCCATTTGTACAAGTAAGCCATGTGTGACTAATATATAAACACACTTTATTAAATAACACCTCAAACTACCATACCCAGGATTCAAACCTATAACCTGTTGAATTCTAATCAAACACCCTACCCATTGAGCTACTTGATCCTGCATAAAAATTGTGAACATTATATGAAGCTATTGGTACTTTGCAAAAAAATATTATTAGCATTGCAACTCAGCAGATCAATGCAGTGTGCAGCCACACACTCCATATATCTGCTCAGCCACAATGCTGATTATTTCTTCACAAAGTACAAGGTGAGCTCCAAATAGAATTCTCTAGCTTAGATTATACCTTTCTATGCAAGGGTAAATAGCTCAATTGTTTGACTGCAATGCCACAGGAAATGGTTTGGATCCAAGACAGTGTGACTGAATAATAAAGAAACCTTAAGATGAGTTCATGAATGTTGTATAAGTATTAGTGAGAGAAGGGGTCAGGAGCATGCTAGGCTGCAAAAAATAAGGTAGGCTGCAAGTGAAAGTAATGATCTCCTATATATTTTCCCAGATCTGTCACTCTGTGTGGCTAACTCTGGGGGAAGTCACATCAATGGGCGGAGACGGCATCTGCAGGACGATACACCAGTGCCAGCAGCAGACCGTAACAAAGTGACAGATTAGGGAGAATATATAGGAGGTAGGGAGGTGGCCATGGTACATGGCAGACCAAGGGACACTAGCTCATGTACCCCTTTACCACTGAGGCTAGCCACCAAGGATGGACCTGTCACCAGTGCACATGCAATAACCTCTTCTGCTGCCCTCTTTGCAACTCAGATTGCCCAGTGCTCCCCTTCGCTAACAGTCCACAAAGTTTCCCCATCTCACGATCTGCCTCCTCACCGCCACTTTCATCTCTACAGCACACGCGCATATCATACAAGATCCCATCATGCGTACGTAGGTCTGAAATGCCAGAGGGAGGTTGGGGGGAGATTGGCATGCGCCAGCAACACCACACAGCTCACTGTGACCACAGTGGAGAGGCGCTGCAACTGGACAATACACCAACCTCGGAGCAAGGAACTGCGTCGGTCAGGAGAACTATTTCAATAGCATAAAAAGGTTAGTGCGTCCCACCCTATGGACACCAGACTCATCAAGTCACTGTTGCCAGAGTCTCATACAATGACTCTGAACCTCTAAGCACACTATTTGACTGTCCACACCCTGCTGTGCCTATTACCCATCTCCTCCACCACCCTCAACACTGACCCACACATCATTCACCCACAAAGATACAATAAAGGTAGTTTGGATAAATTAGCTAAATGAAATGGATTTAACCAATTTATCTAAATGACCATTTTTGGATGTTTTCCAGTGTTTGTGAGCAAATGGTCAATTGTCATTTGCTGCCACATATTAGCATAATTTTGTTTCAACTAGAAAAAAAAAATTGGACAGATAATCTAAGTGTGGATCCAGTTTAAAGGTCCGTATTCACGGCCCGATTTTGGGGAGATGTGTGCTGAGCGAACTGTTCAGCACACATCTCTCCCCCCGCTCAGCACAGCGTGATGTGTACTGAGCGTACGGGGGGTGGGGGGGCGCTCATTTCACCCCCTGTGTAGGGCATTCTGTGTGTATCCAGCTTAACAGGTGTGAGCATCATACAACTACTGATTTGCGAGTAACTATACAGCAGCTCCATACCTTGTGACTTGAAGAAACACCAGTTAACCCCGGGAATGCTGCAGTCAAAGCAACAATTCCTCTTCTTACATTCCGCTGCACTTATTGTGGGGTAGCCGCAATCCCTTCTGCTGTACGGTTCCACATTACATTGTTTCTTGTCACTTCCTGTTGATGCAGTAAGGAAACATCCAGGAATTACAGCAGCTTAGTTTTTTTTTTTTTTTTAACTGGTGCAATTTAGCTAAAACAGCTAACAGGAAATTTCCACTTAAATGGTATTTTCTAATCTTATCTGACCATGACTAAGAATAAAGGATACACAAGATAAACTCTTATAGCTATGGACCTTATCCATGTTTAAGCTCCATCAAATCTGTAATCAATAGCACTACATGCTCCCACTCTACCACTGTACTGTATACTCTACCTGTGTTTTTAAGGTAAAAACACCATTTAACCCCAGTGACACTTGAATTAAAGCAGCAGCCTCTATAATAGCATTCTTTAGCATTAATCCCAGGAAATCTGCAATCTTCACGCTCTTTGATAGCCACGCTACATTGCTGTTTACTTGGATGGAGCAGAGAGCACAACATCAGGACATAGGAAATATTACAATGCATGATAAGAAAGGTGTGAGCTCTACAGCAAGGCCTCTAACCCTTTGCCAGTGCCAAATACATAGGGCTTAACTCAGATCTGATCACAGCAGCAAATTTATTAGCTAAAACCATGTACACTGCAGGGGGGGGGGGTGTATAATATGTGCAGAGAGAGTTAGATTTTGGTGCGGTGTGTTCAAACTGAAATCTAAATTGCAGTGTAAAAACAAAACAGCCAGTATTTACCCTGCACACAAACAATATAACCCACCTAAATCTCTCTGCAAATGTTATATCTGCCCCCCCCCATCCCTGCAGTGCACATGGTTTTGCCCACTAGCTAACAAATTTGCTGCATCTGGGAATTACAGCATCTTAATATTTCTTTTTACAGAAGGTTCAGCAAATTACATTATTTAGTGAAATACTGTAATCATAACCGTTACAGGGATATTGTAGGTAGATTTATTGTCAGTGGATAAATGTAAAAATTAAACCCTTAGGCATAGTTCCCAAATGCTGTCATTGCAATCCAGATTTTAAGGATATCATGCTTGAGCACAGGTGACTTAATTAGAACTTCGGTCAATGTGAATTAACCATTGGACTCAACCATGGTTATCCTTAAAACCCAGGGGTCTATTTAAGATCGATCTTAATCGATGTTGGGCTTCCAGGTTGAAAAAAAACACACATTTACTAACATTTTAAAATTTATATAAAAAATCATCTGTTCGTAAATGCAGTGCACATGGTTTTGCCCAACTGCTAACAAAAATCCTGCTGCGATCATCTCAGAATTACCCCCCATGGCCCTCATTCCGAGTTGTTCGCTCGCAAGCTGCTTTTAGCAGCATTGCACACGCTAAGCCGCCGCCTACTGGGAGTGAATCTTAGCATCTTAAAATTGCGAACGAAAGATTTGCAATATTGCGATAAGACATCTCTGTGCAGTTTCTGAGTAGCTCGAGACTTACTCTGCCAGTGCGATCAGTTCAGTGCTTGTCGTTCCTGGTTTGACGTCACAAACACACCCAGCGTTCGCCCAGACACTCCTCCGTTTCTCCAGCCATTACCGCGTTTTTCCCAGAAACGGTAGCATTTTTTCCCACACGCCCCTAAAACGGTCTGTTTCCGCCCAGAAACACCCACTTCCTGTCAATCACATTACGATCACCAGAACGATGAAAAAACCGTGAGTAATATTCCTAACTGCATAGCAAATTTACTTGGCGCAGTCGCAGTGCGAACATTGCACATGCGCATTAAGCGGAAAATCGCTGCGATGCGAAGAAAATTACAGAGCGAACAACTCGGAATGACCACCTATGTGCACTGCAGGGAAGGCAGATTTAACATGTGCAGAGAGAGTTAGATTTGGGTGTGGTGTGTTCAATCTGCAATCTAATTTGCAGTGTAAAAATAAAGCAGTCAGTATTTACCCTGCACAGAAACAAAATAACTCACCCAAATCTAACTCTTTCTGCACATGTTATATCTGCCTCCCCTGCAGTACACATGGTTTTGCCCAACTGCAAACAAAATTCCTGCTGCGATCAACTTGGAATTACCCCCATCGAATTACCCCCATTTTCACACTGCTCGTGTATATAAGACATAGTTTGGATCGTAATACGCGTTACAACCGCAAAAACTATGAAGAGGATGGGGGCATATACGCAGGGTCCATCCTGTGCGTGTGCCTACATTTTCTCCGGGTGCCCCGCAGAAAATGCGAATGCCTCTGCCTGTCAATCAGTAGAGGGCGTACCTTCGCAGGTATATCGCGATCATGAGCCATGTCTCCCATTTTTGTCATTATAGGTGCTCTGTGAGCTGCTGGCCATGCCCCAGCCCCTCTGTCTCCCGTGAATAGACATTGAGGCTTATTCAGACCAGATCGCTTCAATTTATTTTCACCCAGCGGGCAATCAGGTCTGCACTGCACATGCGTATGCGCCACAATGCATAAGTGCGACGGTCCGGAGATCACAAGAAGATTGACAAGAAGAGGGTGTTTGTGTGGGTGGCAACTGAATGTTTCTAGGGAGTGTCCGGAAAAACACTGGAGGGACCCGGCGTTTTGTGGGAGGATTTGTGACGTCACCTCAATGGCTGAGTAAGTGCTGAGCTGTGCAGCTCTTGTGCACATGTGATCACACACCTGCACAGCAAATTTTCCCTTCCGCTGTAGGCGGCAACTACCTGATTACAGGGATGCAAAAAACACACCCTAGCGATCAGGTCTGAATTACCCACAATGTGCATATTTGCAGAGCAACAAGCTACAGGGAGCCTTCCACCCCCCCCCCCCCTTCCCCATGACTATGGGACACTGCGGCCCCCACAGGGGGGGGGGGGTTTGGGTTAGCTGGACATTCCCAAAAAAAGTGACTGTCCTGCAAAAATTGGTATAGTTGGGAGGTATGTTCAAATACATGTATTATTTTGCATGCAGGGTAAATACTGTCTTCTTTGACATTTAGCCACAAATGCTGCACAGCTGAATTACAGTATTACACTGCAATTAACAGTTATGCTAGGACATTCCCCCTCCCAAATCTACCTCTCTCTGCATGTTACATCTGTCCCACAGTGGCGTGCGGTGAGGTCAGTGGCTAGTGAGGCACTACAGCCATAATTTCCGCCGAATCCTGCCGATGACCCTTAGCCAATGCCCGCTACTGCCTCTGAGCCGATACCCGCTGCCACCGCCAATGGCTTACAAACTCTCCCACAATCAACTGACCCAGCCCTCCACCACTAATTTCTATCTCAGTCCGATGCCGCCAATGCCCGCTGCCTGCCTGCTCATTGTTCTTGTTATATATTATACATTTTTAAAGAAAAAAAAAATGAGTGTTTGGGACTGGGAAGGGTGAGGGAGGAGGACATGAATGCAATTTTGTTGTCCAGGGCTTCCATTAACTTAAAGGAGAAGGGTCTGAATGGGTTAAAAAAAAATGCGTGAGGTCCCCCCTCCTTAGTATAACCAGCCTCGGGCTCTTTGAGCCGGTCCTGGTTATTTAAATACTGGGGGAAAAATTGGACAGGGGTTCCCCGTATTTAGACAACCAGCACCGGGCTCTTAGAACGGTCCAGGTTCCAAAAATACGTGGGACAAAAGATGTAGGGGTCCCCCATATTTTTAAAACCAGCACCGGGCTCCACTAGCCAGAGAGATAATGCCACAGCCGGGGGACACTTTTATGTAGGTCCCTGCGTCCCTGGCATTACCCCTCCAACTAGTCACCCCTGGCCGGGGTTCCCTGGAGGAGTGGGGACCCCTTAAATCAAGAGGTTCCTCCCCTCGAGGCACCCAAGGGCCAGAGGTGAAGCCCGAGGCTGTCCCCAGCACCCCTGGGTGGTGGGTGCCGGGCTGATAGCCATGTGTGTAAAAAAAGAATATTGTTTTTTTTGTTGTGGAACTACAAGGCCCAGCAAGCCTCCCCCGCTTGCTGGTACTTGGAGAACCTCAAGTACCAGCAGGCGGGGAAATAATGGGCTTGCTGGTACCTGTAGTTCTACAACAACAAAAAATACCCAAATAAAAACACAAACACACACAGCGTGACAGTAAAATTATTGAGACAGGCTGTAGCATGTGGGTGCAAGTAACCCTATAAAAGTGATGGATTGGGTGACTATTACAATACACACTGTTGCTGTCTGAAAAATTATGGATTTATAGATTGCTCTGCCGAGACATGTTTTTTTCTAAAATGCACCACAGGTATGGATGGATAGTATACTTGACGACACAGAGGTAGGTAGAGCAGTGGCCTACTGTACCGTACTGCTATATATTATATTATTTATTATTATTATTATCCTTTATTTATATGGCGCCACAAGGGTTCCGCAGTGCCCAATTACAGAGTACATAAACAAATAATCAAACAGGAAAACAGCAACTTACAGTTGATGACAATATAGGACAAGTACAGGGTAAATAAACATAGCTACATCAGCAGATGACACTGGAATAAGTATCAGGTGGTAGAAGACTGCTGGATTTGGTGCAGCTGAAGATTATTAAAGTAAGAAAAGAGTAAGCACATGAGGGAAGAGGGCCCTGCTCGTGAGAGCTTACATTCTAAAAGGGAGGGGTAGACAGACAGGGGTGAGACAGATGGGGTACATAGAGAGCGTGGAACAGAGGTTTAGGATGAGATTTGGCTGGGTTTGGTGAAGAAGTTGGTCTTGAGAGCCCGTTTGAAGTTTTGTAGAGAGGTGGAGAGTCTGAGGGGGAGAGGTAGGGAATTCCAGAGAAGTGGTGCAGCACGTGAAAAATCTTGAAGGTAGGAGTGGGAGGAAGTAATCCGTAGGCAGGAGTCGGTGTGCATTAGCAGAGCGAAGAGGACGGGTGGGAGTGTAAAGCGAGATAAGATCAGAGATGTAGATGGGAGAGGAGTGGGTGAGGGCTTTGTAAGCAAGTGTGAGAAGCTTGAAATGGATTCTGAAAGGGAAGGGGAGCCAGTGAAGGACTAGTAAGAGAGGAGAGGTGGACGTAGTGCGTTTGGTGAGGAAAATGAGCCGGGAAGCAGCATTGAGGATAGTGGGAGTGGAGAGAGGTATTTGTCAGGAATGCCAGTCAGGAAGAGATTACAGAAGTCCAGTCTGGAGATGACCAGTGAGTGGATAAGAGTCTTAGAAGCATCCTGGGTCAGAAAGGGTCTGATCCTGGAAATATTTTTTAGATGAAAACGGCAGGTTTGTGAGAGGTGCTGAATGTGTGGTTTGAAGGAGAGGGAGGAGTCAAGGATTACTCCAAGACAGCGCACTTGGGGGGTAGAGGAGATAGTAGTGCCATCAATAGATAATGAGATTGTAGGAGGTGAGATTATGCGGGAGGGAGGGAAGATGATCAGCTC
Organism: Pseudophryne corroboree; assembly: GCF_028390025.1. NCBI lineage: Eukaryota > Metazoa > Chordata > Amphibia > Anura > Myobatrachidae > Pseudophryne > Pseudophryne corroboree. The sequence goes on from NW_026970359.1 coordinate 249,803, forward strand.
GGTCTTAGACATGTTAAGTTTAAGAAAGAGCTGGGACATCCAGGAAGTGATAGCAGAGAGACAGTTGGAGATACGAGTGAGGAGAGTAGGGGAGAGGTCTGGAGAGGAAAGATAGATTTGAGTGTCATCAGCATAGAGATGATATTGGAAACCAAAAGAACTAATGAGCTTACCTAGTGAGGACGTATAGAGAGAGAAGAGAAGAGGACCAAGGACAGAACCTTGGGGTACCCCTACAGTTAGTGGAAGTGAGGGGGAGGTGGAGTCATGAGAGGAGACAGAGAATGAACGGTCAGAAAGGTAGGACGACAACCAAGAGAGGGCTGTGTTACGCAGACCAATGGAGTGAAGGATTTGCAGTAGGAGAGGATGGTCCACAGTGTCAAAAGCAGCAGAGAGATCAAGTAGAATAAGTAGAGAGTAGTGTCCCTTAGATTTAGCAGCATGGAGGTAATTGCATACTTTTGTAAGGGCAGTTTCAGTGGAGTGGAGAGGACGGAAGCCAGACAAGCAGTGATTGTGAGGAAAGAAAGGAAGTAAGGCGGTTGTAGACAATACGCTCAAGGAGTTTGGAGGCAAAAGGGAGGAGAGAGATGGGTCGGTAGTTGGAGAGAGTGTTTGGATCAAGGGTAGGTTTTTTAAGAATAGGAGAGATGAGAGCGTGCTTGAAGGCAGAGGGGACAGTGCCTGATGAGAGGGAGAGATTAAGAAGGTGGGAAAGATGGGAAAAAGCAGAAGAAGAGAGGTGGCAAAGGAGGCGGGAGGGGATTGGGTCAAGTGGGGAGGTGGTGAGGGGACAGGAACGAATGAGGGCCATGACTTCCTCTCCAGATGCATGGGAGAAAGATGACAGAGTTGGTGCGAGGGATGGGGAGGGTTCGTAAGGGTTGGGAGAAGGCTGGTTACTGATAGTCTGGTGTGATGTGATGTCCTGACGTATGGAGTCAATTTTGGATGTGAAGTAAGTGGCAAAGTCAAGAGCAGAGAGTGAGGAAGGGAGACGAGGTGGGCAGAGGAGTGAGTTGAGAGTGGCAAAGAGGCGCCGGGGGTTGGAAGACTGGGAGGAGATGAGGTTCTTGAAGTATGACTGTTTAGCAAGAGAAAGGGCAGCACTGAAGGATGAGAGCATAAGTTTGAAATGGAGGAAGTCTGCCTTAGAGCGTGATTTCCTCCAGTGTCGCTCAGCCGTACGTGAGCATTTTTGCAGATATCTGGTGCATTTGGTGTGCCAGGGTTGAGGTGTTAATTTGTGAGGGTGAATAGTGGTTGGTGGAGCAACAGAGTCAAGAGCAGAAGTAAGGGAAGCATTGTATGTGGAAGTGGCTTGTTCAGGGCATGAGAGAGAGAGAATAGGAGAGAGAAGTGAGTCAAACAGGGAGGAAAGGAATGTGGTGTCAATAGCTTCAATGTTACGCTTAGTGATGGTAGCCTTAGGAGGTAGAGATGGGGAAGTCGAGAGAGATAGGTTGAAGGAGAGCAGGTGGTGGTCAGAGAGGGGAAATGGGGAGTTGGAAAAATCAGAAATATCACAGCGGTGAGTGAAGACCAGATCCAGTGAGCTCCCATTCACATGGGAGGGTGAGGAGGTCCACTGGGAGAGACCAAGTGAAGAGGTGAGGTTAAGGAGTTTAGAGGCAGGGGATTGTGTGGGGATGTCAATAGGGATGTTGAAATCGCCTAGGATAATGGTGGGAATGTCAGAAGAGAGGAAGTGAGGAAGCCAGGAAGCAAAGTTGTCGATTAATTTGGAAGCAGTGCCAGGGGGGGCGGTAAATGACAGCTACTCTAAGATGGACTGGTTGGAAGAGGCATATGGCGTGGACCTCAAATGTAGAGAATATAAGGGATGGTTCTGGTGGTATGAGTTGGTAGGAGTAACTAGAAGGTAAAAGGACCCCAACACCACCCCCATGGCGACCCCCAGGTCGGGGTGTGTGTGTGAATGTAAGGCCCCCAGCAGAGAGAGCAGCAGCAGAAGTAGTGTCAGAGGGCGTAATCCAAGTTTCAGTAATGGCTAGTAGGTGTAGGGAGTTGGAAATGAAAAGGTCATGAGTAGGGACCAGTTTGTTATAAACAGATCTGGCATTCCAGAGGGCACAGGATAGGGGGTATGAGTTTGTGGGAGAGATGTGAATTAGATTTTCAGGGTTGCTGTAGCGATGAGGTGGGATTAAGTTTGAGGGCAGGGATGATGAGAGAGTAGTGATGGTACGGGTGCCTGAGCTAGGAGGGGAAACTGCAGGAGGTGGGCAGGGAGGGAGGTCAGTGTGATGTGGATGGGGGTGTGGGGAGGTGACAGGGAAGGGAGAGAGGGAGCAGGGCTGAGTTGTGGGGTAGCAGGACCATGGGGCAGAGGTGAATGAAAGTGGGGTAACAGGAAAGGTGGGGGAAGGAAACAGAGGGATGGAGGGGAGACAGAGGAGGGGAGAGAGGAGGAGGTGGAGGAGACTAGGGGGGAAGGCTAAAGATACATTATTAGGTAGACACTGAGTGATGTGGGGAGTATAAGAAAACCTTGACATAGTGTTAAGTAGGTAAATAGGTTGAGGGAAAGTGGAAGTAGGAGAGGAGACTGTAAGGCAATCCGAGCAGAAGAATTGCAGAAATGCAGGTGAGAAAAGCAGTGTAGGCTCAAGGGGTGTAGATTTAGTATGAAATTAGTCAAAAGCGTAGATAAAGTGGGTGCAGAAAAGTATTTGGAGTGTTAGAAATGAAAGGATTGTGAGAGGTTTAAGAAGCAATGGTAATTATGTTAGATGTTTTAAGTGTTTGCAGGTAAAATTGCATTGGTGCAGCTGTGCTTAAAAAACAAAATTACGACTTCCGGTTCCGGCACCGCATGGAGTGACACGCTGCTTAGAAGCTCCGGTGCCCGCGGCCACTGACCTCTAACATATCGCCCATTTTGGGCGTCCATTGAGCGGTCACTCACACCGGCCCGCTCCCCGCACATCCGGCCCCCCTCTATGGACCGATTCCTAGCTCCTACGATGCAGGGAAAGCCTCCACGGGCCAAATCTGAAAGCCGCGGCTCGGCTTCCAAGATGACCGCCGCAGCTTCTCTGGAGACCGGAGCTCGAACGGCGGGTACCTCAGCTCCTCCCTCGGCCCCTGTGCCCAGCGTCTCTCCATCCCTTGCTGGGTCCGCTGCCCTAGGCACGTTACTGCCCTCCTCTACCCCGGGGCATTCCTTGTCCTATGAGGACATTGTTAGAGCGGTGAAAGAGACCGTCCAGCCGTTATTTCAAGAACAAGCACAGCTGCATGCTGCTGCACTACAGCAAGCTGTCCTGGATATTAAAAGCCAGTATAAACAACTGTCCAAGCGTGTTTTACAAGTGGAACATACTGCTGGTGAAAATTTTCAGCAAATCGCTGAACTCTCCGACATCTCCGCTAAACTGCAGAAATCAGAAAACCTGGTATGGTCTAAGATCGACGATCTAGAAAATAGATTGCGCAGAAACAATCTCAGGCTCATTGGGCTCCCAGAGACGATTAAGGGCCAAGCTCTTTATCACTTCCTTCGACACACACTTCCTGATCTTCTTGGAATTCAAGATATTTGCTCGGATCTCGTGGTAGAACGTGCACACAGAACAGGCCCTGGTCGCTCCGCTGCATCCAACCGACCACGAGCTGTGCTATTTCGGTGTCTCAACTACCTCCATAAAGAGGCCCTGTGGTCTGCTTCCCGCCGTATAAGAGACCTTGTTTGGGAAGATGCCAAATTATTAATTTTCCAGGACTTCTCCCCGGAGCTTACCAGGCTACGAAAGGCGTTCTCCCCCACATGCTCAAAATTAGCCCAAGAGGGCCGAAAGTTTGCTCTACTCTACCCTGCACGCCTGAGGATTTTCGATGGCACGTCTTTTAAGGACTTCCACACCCCGGAGGATGCTGCCGCTTATCTTTCGGAGACCGAAGCCTCCGACCAAGTGCCGAAATAGCCGTCTTTTACAGACACTGCTCTGTAACTATCCTGCTTCATTGTTGCCTGGACTTAGTCACCCTCGACATACATTTATTTCTTATCCCCACCCCGTGGACTATAAGTTCCTCTGTTAGTCTTATTTGGACCTTCTCGCTAATCCCTCAGTGGTCTTCTGGGTGATGTATATATAATCTTAAAGTGACATAAGCTTCCTCTAAGCAATGTATACCTATATGCCTGTTTCTAGTTTTATATAGTTCTATATGCTTGGATGCCTGTTTTGCCCATCCATTTAGGGGTAGGCTGATGTCATCCTGACCGCTCACTCATATCCCCTATCCCTCTCCCCCCCCCCCTCCCCCCTTCCACTCCCTATTTCTCCCTCCCCTATACCCCACTCCCCTTACCCTTCTCCCTCTCTCTCTCCCCCCCCCCCCCCCATCCCCTATGCTGCTCATTATAGTGGTCGCTGGCTAGGAGCACTGCCCTCCTTGCTGCCCTTGGTTATTACTTTAATTATAATACCGTGAAGTTGTTTACACGAATATTGTTGTGGGACCCCCCGGTGGGTCTAATATTTTCTTCTCATCTCTATGTCTCTACTATCCTTGTGTCTTCCCCCTCCCCTCCTTCCTCTTGTGTCTTTTCCCACCCTACACTGCTTATGGGTTTGTAAGATGTCTTCCTGTATGATTACTCACTACTCAAAGCCCCATGTCTTCTATTAAGGTGGGCACATGGAATGTTGGGGGTATCCACTCCCCTATCAAGAGGAAGAAGATTCTACTCTATTTAAATAGATTACATATGGATTTGGTGTTTATACAGGAGACGCACCTTCTCACCCCAGAGGCCCAAAAATTGGGTGTTTTGGGCTGGCAGGTACTCTTAGACGCTCCCTATTCTTCTAAGGCTAGGGGTGTATTGATCCTCGCTAAAAGTAGCTTGCATATTGAAGTCATTACTTCCCTGTGCGATCCTGCTGGTAGATTCCTAATACTTGAAATTTTACTTCATAATACCAAGTATGTTTTATGTTCTGTGTATGCTCCAAACTCTTATTCAAAAGGTTTTTTTAAGAGTCTCATAACAACACTGTGCCCGTTTATGCCATGTCCAATGATTGTGGGCGGAGACTTCAATATTGTGGCCTCCGCTTATATGGATTCGAACTCCTCCGCTCGTGCACGCTCCCCTCCTACCCTAGGTGTCACCTTTTTTGCACAACAACTGCATCTGACTGATGCTTGGAGATTTCTTCATCCCACTGACAGGGAGTACTCGTGTCTCTCGGCTGCTCACGGCACACTGTCCAGAATAGACTTCTTATTGCTCTCAGATTCCCTGATTCCCCAAAATGCTGAAGCACAGATGGAAACAATTTCTCTTTCTGATCACGCCCTAGTTTGGGTTTCCCTTACCACCTCATTAGACTATGGCTCCTTTAAATGCTGGCGTTTCCCCACTTCCTTTACCTCTTCCCTACAATTTCGGAACAGGTTGGAGGCATTTTGGGAGGAGTTCAGACTGGATAATGCAGCTATTGCTGAAACCGATCCCTTATTGTTCTGGCAGACCTCAAAGGCGGTTATACGCGGTAGGCTTGTGGAATATACCTCCACAAGAAAGAAACAATTTCTTTCTGAATTTAAAACCTCACAACGCTGCCTAACTGATGCCTACCAACACTTCAAACAGTCCCCGTCTCCTGCCTCAAAGAAGGTATATTTAGATTGCAAGTCTCAGTTTGGTGCTGTACTGGCATTAATGGGCGACCGCCATACATTTAGCAGAAATCACCGTTTTCATAGGTACGGCAATAAAACGGGCCGTCTCCTTTCAAATCTTCTGCGGGGTTCAGTGCCGTCCTCGGTGATCCAGACATTGAAACGAGACGATGGCTCGTTGGCTACCAGATCTGTGGACATGGCGCAGATCCTCTCAGAATTTTATACTGATATTTACTCCCCCCCTCCCCTCGATCAAGCAGCTAAAACTTCTTTCTGGGACTCTGTTTCCTTGCCTCAAATATCAACATCGGTGAAGGGGGATCTTTGCTTGCCGATTACTACCCAGGAGGTGGAAGCGGCAATTAAACATCTTAAGCCCATGAAAGCACCTGGACCCGATGGTTTCTCTGGGGAATTCTACAAAATGCTCATACTTAAATTGCTGGATCCTTTGACCCTGGTATTTAATAGCATTTTATCTTCCCATTCCCTCCCTCTGTACTTTAACGAAGCCCTGATACGTCTCCTTCCCAAACCGGGAAGGGATCCCCATCTCCCCGGTTCATACCGCCCCATCTCCTTGCTCAACGTCGACTATAAACTCTTTACGAAAATTATTGCAGATAGGTTAAAAGGATTACTCCCCTCCATTATCCATCCTGACCAAACTGGTTTCATCTCAGGCCGACACTCCACTAACAATATCCGTAAAGTTCTTGCCGCGGCCACCTGGTTACACTCCAGCGGAGACCCTGACCCTCAATACATCCTCTCCCTGGACGCGGAGAAAGCGTTTGATCTTGTCAGTTGGGATCACCTATACACGACGCTGGATAAGTTTGGGTTTCCGCTGGACCTGATCAACATGATACGTAATTTGTATTCCCCCTCCTCATCTCGCATCATGTGTAATGGCTACCTGTCGGCTCCTATTCCTCTTCACCGAGGCACAAGGCAGGGCTGCCCCCTTTCCCCACTATTATTTGCTATCGCCATAGAGCCCCTGGCTATTAAACTGCGGCATCTCCCAGAATACTCCGGAGTATTGGTTCATGGCCATGAGCTCCGTGTGAGTTTGTTTGCAGATGACATGCTCCTCTTTATTTCACGACCTGAGACCTCTGTCCCGTCGATCATGCTGGCTATTTCTGAGTTTGGTGCTTTTGCGGGATATCGTGTTAATGCCTCTAAGTCTGAACTCTTCCCACTCAACTCGATTGCCTGTCAGCGCCCCCCGGTGCCAGTTCTCACTCAATTTAAGAGAAACACCTTAGGCCTTAAATACTTGGGTATATATATCCCTGTGAATATCTTAGACCTATACTCAGTCAACTATACCGCTGTTTTTAACAAAGTTTCCCAATTGCTATCCACCTGGTCACCTCTTCCTGTGTCCCTACTAGGAAGAGTAGCTATTTTGAAGAGTATTGTATTCCCCAAGATCTCTTATCTACTCCAGATGATTCCTATCCAGCCCCCTACTAAAGACTTAAAAGAATGTGATAGAATGTTCTCCAAATTCCTGTGGAATCACAAGAGGTCTCGGATTTCTTTACCTAAACTTAAACTCCCCCGTGCCCAGGGTGGCTTGGCTGTACCAGACCTCTTGGCTTTCTTCCAGGCCGCGAACTTTAGGTATATCTCGGATTGGCTAAGGGGCACCTCCTCATATGTTAATTATGACATGGAACAGAGCCTTGTACACCCTTACGACTTAAGGGCTTTGCTACATACCCCGAAAGCTTTGCTCCCACCAATGGTACGCCCTAATATTCTTTTCTGGGACGCCTATCGTTCCTGGTGGGCCATTAACAAGGCCCTACATCGCAACCCAGAATACTCTCCTTTCATCCCATTGTGCGGAAACCCCTGCTTCACTCCTCCCCTTGACAATACCAAATTCCTCACATGGAAATCTAGGGGCATAGCCCTCATTCGTGATGTGTTCGACCCGGGTGGCCATGTATTGTCATTCGCGGATCTAGCCGAGAGACACGGTGTGCCCTCATCTGATTTCTTCATGTTCCTACAAGTACGCCATTTTGTACAAACTCTCCCCATCCCTCCTGTGCACGAGCGGAGAAAGGATCCCTTGTCCGCCCTGCTGGTCACGTTACCTACCTTTTCATATAAGATATGCTGGTTATACCGGGACTTGTTGCCCGGCAAGCCGGAGGTATTCTGGCCCCCCATGTTGTCAAAATGGTCGAGTGAGTGGTCCTGGGACCCATCGGTGGAGTGCTTCCTCTCCCCCCTTCCTGCTATACTGAAAGCCCTGCATTCTGCCCAGCTTCAGGAAATCCACTTCAAATTTTTACATCGGGCATATATTGCCCCGGGACAACGCAAATATATGGTCTCTACAGACTCTGGTCGTTGCCCCAAATGTAAAGCACCAAATGCTCTCTTTATGCATAACTTTTGGCATTGTCCGAAAATTAAACGATTCTGGAATAAAGTAGTATGGTATATAAAATCCACCTTCCGGATCTCTCTCCCTATGGACCCAGCGGCACTCCTCGGCCTTAATACTACAACCTGGCGTTTACATCCATCCCAGACATACTGCATTCCGTTTTTATATGTACTATTGACCCTGGGGAAAAAGTTAATTCTGAATCATTGGATATATCGAACCTCCCCCTCCCTAGGTAACCTCAAGTCTTTACTTACTAATACACTATACTTTGAACGCCAATCAACTCTCCCAGACCTTGACCGCAACGCTTTGCGCTTTTATAAGAAATGGGGACTATACATTGACTCTCTTCTACCCCCACAACGAACTCATATACTGAAATTGTTTGATTCCCTTAGTTGGGATTCTTACCGCAGACTAGGTATCCCTATTGGTGATGATCCACCTTCGGCATCAGGGTGATGCTCGCTTTCGTACCTTGATACTGAGCGATTTGATCCCCACAGTCCCTAGGAATGTGCCTTATCATGTACGATGAATATTTGTTAGGCATCTGCAACCCCCCCCCCCCCCCCTCCTCCCTCACACTTCTTATCCATGTCTTTGTTGTCTTTCTTTCTTCTTTCTTTTCCTCTATGATTGTCTAGTTGATTTGGTTTGGCACATATGTGACAATGTGCAGTTTTTCTTCAATAATATATTATAGGCCTAAAATGCTGTTTATAATCATCACTGCTGATGCTTTGATATGGTCCTCTGCACTGCTCGCTCCTATACACACCACCAGGGGTAGTGGTGATGTTTGATACTATGCCACACCTTTGTTGCCTATTATGTAATCCATAAGTATAAGCATTTTACATGCACTTTGTACTGCATTGTTTCTCTGCCTTTTTCTCTCTTTATGTCTCTATGTGGAAAAACTAATAAACATATTTTCAAAAAAAAAAAAAAAAAAAAAAACAAAATTACAATAATACAGATACAGGCATTTGTAGGTGAAATGGATGGTTTATGAAATGTCCAAGTAAGGTAGTTCTGTGCTATGTAATCAGATGCAACAATCAGGAGGTGAGTGATCTGAGGAGTAAGTGACTCACATTTGTTATTAGTTCTTCAGTTTTCTTTGTTTTGTTAGATTGGTGTGCTTCTGTTTTCCTTCTTTTTCACTTCGATTGAACGCTGATTGAACACTGCTGTTATGTGTCAATTTTATCACGCTTTGATAAAAATGCACGCTTAGATCAATAAATGCACAGCCAAATGGCTTTGCACAGCCTACACCATTGGACTTAAGTAGAAGACTATTACAAGTGAAACCAATAATTGAAATCTGTAACCACACCCCACCCCCTCAAATGCCAGGCAATAAATTACCTTAAAAACAACAACCAGGCATTCCACAAAGATTAAACTGGGTCTATATCATTCAAAACTTTAAAAAAGTACTTCAAAATCACATACTATGCAATAATGTTTCAATTTGCATTACCCAGCAGAATTAGCTTTGCATATATAGATATAGTACAGCAGAATATATTGGTGGTTGTAGTCAATTGTAATTACTCAGCAGAATTAGCTTTGCATATATAGATATAGTGCAGCAGAATATATTGGTGGTTGTAGTCAATTGTAATTACCCAGCAGAATTAGCTTTGCAAATATATAGTGCAGCAGAATATATTGGTGGTTGTAGTCAGTTGTAATTACCCAGCAGAATTAGCTTTGCATATATATAGTGCAGCAGAATATATTGGTGGTTGTAGTCAATTGTAATTACCCAGCAGCAGCTCTACTGCACTCAACATCACCAGTGCTCACAATATATATAATGCTATATACTATGCCATAGTGGTGCTTACTATATAACACCTCCTACTGCGTTCCCCCTGGCAATGAGCATGACACCCAGAGAGTGAAACCCCTGGCAATGAGCATGACACCCAGCACGTGAAACTCTTGGCATTGAGCAGTTTTTGTAAAAGTAATTAGAAGCTTTACTGTAGGGCATAGTGTATCACAGATATTGTGGTGAGTGACATAATATGTTCCAAAGGGCATTAATGTGTGGGGCTTAACATGGTGGAAATTACTGTACTTTTTTCCCTGTGGTGGCCGAGGTCTGTTGGTGCAGGGTCAAGAACTGGGGTGTAAGGTAGTCTTTGCCTGCAAGGCTACGCCCATTTTATGGAGACCATACCCATTTTTGCGAGGTCACGCCCCCCCCCCCCCATCCCGTCCGGATCGCTCACGCAAATATAGTTTTTTTTTTATATATATATATATATATATATATATATGGGGGAGGGGCACAATTTTTAATGCCAATGGTGGCGGGGGGCACGCATTTGAAGCCAAATTGTTTAGAAACACCCCTGCAAGAAAATATCTGTAAATCCAATGTTACCATAAGTGTGGCATATACCTGCGCTTGCTCGCGGGGTGAGAACATCTCCCTAATTGAATTCAGCGATATGAATAGAGGTTGTGCAGCAGCCACAGAAAGGGTTAATCTCTGCAGCTTGTCACTAAATTACATTGTTGCAATTTTAGCTGGGAGCTGCAATAATTACTCTAATATATAACACAGCCAACACTTCTATATTCACACAATATACTGCATGGTGAATATAGAAGTGGTGCTTACTAAACAGCACCTCCTACTGCATTCCACATCACCGCTGGTCACACTCATATCAGGCCCATAATGCTGTATACTATGCCATAGTGGTGCTTACTATATAACACCAGGTGCTGTGCAGTGGTCAAAACACACTAACTGGTCCCATGCTGTTGTTGAACTAAAGGCCTATACACACGATGAGATTCGGTCTATGCTAATAGGTTTAAAAAGGTTACATAAAAGCTACTTTATGTATTTATTCATTAAAGTTTTTAAGTTGTATTTTACAACCATACAATGATATGATATATAATGTATCGTATAATCATTACATAATGTTGATGGCATTGAATTGTTTCTGCCTTGACTAGTGGCAGCAGCTTCAGCACTAGGTGGAAGTGGATCTTGATCTTTCCCTATTTTACCCTCCACCTTTTTGTTCTCCATTTTTTAATGTGTGGAATTATATGCCAGTAATATATCTGGAATTAGACGGTGGTAATGTCTGGAATTAGATACCACTAGATAGATACCAGATATCACTGCATACCCTCCAACATTTTACACACAAAAATTGGTACAAATTAGAAAAAGGGGCGTGGTCATGGGTAAAGGGGGCGTGGTCACGCCCCTTTTCCTATACTTTCAATGGAAGTTTGGAGAGCCAAAAATAGGTACAGACCATGAAAAAAAGGTACTGTACCTATTAAAAAGGTACAGTTGGAGGGTATGTCACTGTGACTGGAATGATGACATATGCACAGTGACAGGACACTACCACAGCACCCTACAGCAGCCATATGCGGCACAAGACACTGGAGTATTAGTAATGTACTGTAGTATACTGAGCACCACAAGACAATGAGCAGTGATACGGAGCACTGATGAGATTACTAGAACTGACACTGAGCAGCCAGATGCAGCACTGGACTATTAGTAATGTTCTGTAGTATACTGAGCACCACAATGCAGCACAAAACAATGAGCAGTGATACTGAGCACTGATGAGGATACTAGAACTGACACTGAGCAGCAAGATGCAGCACTGGACTATTAGTAATGTACTCTAGTATACTGAGCACCACAATGCAGCACAAGACAATGAGCAGTGATACTGAGCACTGATGAGGATACTACTGAGAACTGACACTGAGCAGGAGAGACACACTACAATTTCATCTTGCGCCTCTTTTTTTATTTATCTTTGCATCATGTGCTGTTTGGGGCTATTTTTTTAAGTGCCATCCTGTCTGACACTGCAGTGCCACTCCTAGATGGGCCAGGTGTTTGTGCTGCCCACTTGGGTCGCTTAGCTTAGTCATCCAGGGACCTTGGTGCAAATTTTAGGACTAAAAATAATATTGGGAGGTGTGAGGTGTTCAGAATAGACTGGAAAGTAGAGATGAGCGCCTGAAATTTTTCGGGTTTTGTGTTTTGGTTTTGGGTTCGGTTCCGCGGCCGTGTTTTGGGTTCGAACGCGTTTTGGCAAAACCTCACCGAATTATTTTTGTCGGATTCGGGTGTGTTTTGGATTCGGGTGTTTTTTTCCAAAAACACTAAAAAACAGCTTAAATCATAGAATTTGGGGGTCATTTTGATCCCAAAGTATTATTAACCTCAAAAACCATAATTTACACTCATTTTCAGTCTATTCTGAATACCTCACACCTCACAATATTATTTTTAGTCCTAAAATTTGCACCGAGGTCGCTGTGTGAGTAAGATAAGCGACCCTAGCGGCCGACACAAACACCGGGCCCATCTAGGAGTGGCACTGCAGTGTCACGCAGGATGTCCCTTCCAAAAAACCCTCCCCAAACAGCACATGACGCAAAGAAAAAAAGAGGCGCAATGAGGTAGCTGTGTGAGTAAGATTAGCGACCCTAGTGGCCGACACAAACACCGGGCCCATCTAGGAGTGGCACTGCAGTGTCACGCAGGATGGCCCTTCCAAAAAACCCTCCCCAAACAGCACATGACGCAAAGAAAAAAAGAGGCGCAATGAGGTAGCTGTGTGAGTAAGATTAGCGACCCTAGTGGCCGACACAAACACCGGGCCCATCTAGGAGTGGCACTGCAGTGTCACGCAGGATGGCCCTTCCAAAAAACCCTCCCCAAACAGCACATGACGCAAAGAAAAAAAGAGGCGCAATGAGGTAGCTGACTGTGTGAGTAAGATTAGCGACCCTAGTGGCCGACACAAACACCGGGCCCATCTAGGAGTGGCACTGCAGTGTCACGCAGGATGTCCCTTCCAAAAAACCCTCCCCAAACAGCACATGATGCAAAGAAAAAAAGAGGCGCAATGAGGTAGCTGTGTGAGTAAGATTAGCGACCCTAGTGGCCGACACAAACACCGGGCCCATCTAGGAGTGGCACTGCAGTGTCACGCAGGATGTCCCTTCCAAAAAACCCTCCCCAATCAGCACATGATGCAAAGAAAAAGAAAAGAAAAAAGAGGTGCAAGATGGAATTATCCTTGGGCCCTCCCACCCACCCTTATGTTGTATAAACAAAACAGGACATGCACACTTTAACCAACCCATCATTTCAGTGACAGGGTCTGCCACACGACTGTGACTGATATGACGGGTTGGTTTGGACCCCCCCCAAAAAAGAAGCAATTAATCTCTCCTTGCACAAACTGGCTCTACAGAGGCAAGATGTCCACCTCATCTTCACCCTCCGATATATCACCGTGTACATCCCCCTCCTCACAGATTATCAATTCGTCCCCACTGGAATCCACCATCTCAGCTCCCTGTGTACTTTGTGGAGGCAATTGCTGCTGGTCAATGTCTCCGCGGAGGAATTGATTATAATTCATTTTAATGAACATCATCTTCTCCACATTTTCTGGATGTAACCTCGTACGCCGATTGCTGACAAGGTGAGAGGCGGCACTAAACACTCTTTCGGAGTACACACTTGTGGGAGGGCAACTTAGGTAGAATAAAGCCAGTTTGTGCAAGGGCCTCCAAATTGCCTCTTTTTCCTGCCAGTATAAGTACGGACTGTGTGACGTGCCTACTTGGATGCGGTCACTCATATAATCCTCCACCATTCTATCAATGTTGAGAGAATCATATGCAGTGACAGTAGACGACATGTCCGTAATCGTTGTCAGGTCCTTCAGTCCGGACCAGATGTCAGCATCAGCAGTCGCTCCAGACTGCCCTGCATCACCGCCAGCGGGTGGGCTCGGAATTCTGAGCCTTTTCCTCGCACCCCCAGTTGCGGGAGAATGTGAAGGAGGAGATGTTGACAGGTCGCGTTCCGCTTGACTTGACAATTTTGTCACCAGCAGGTCTTTCAACCCCAGCAGACCTGTGTCTGCCGGAAAGAGAGATCCAAGGTAGGCTTTAAATCTAGGATCGAGCATGGTGGCCAAAATGTAGTGCTCTGATTTCAACAGATTGACCACCCGTGAATCCTTGTTAAGCGAATTAAGGGCTGCATCCACAAGTCCCACATGCCTAGCGGAATCGCTCCGTGTTAGCTCCTTCTTCAATGCCTCCAGCTTCTTCTGCAAAAGCCTGATGAGGGGAATGACCTGACTCAGGCTGGCAGTGTCTGAACTGACTTCACGTGTGGCAAGTTCAAAGGGCATCAGAACCTTGCACAACGTTGAAATCATTCTCCACTGCACTTGAGACAGGTGCATTCCATCTCCTATATCGTGCTCAATTGTATAGGCTTGAATGGCCTTTTGCTGCTCCTCCAACCTCTGAAGCATATAGAGGGTTGAATTCCACCTCGTTACCACTTCTTGCTTCAGATGATGGCAGGGCAGGTTCAGTAGTTTTTGGTGGTGCTCCAGTCTTCTGTACGTGGTGCCTGTACGCCGAAAGTGTCCCGCAATTTTTCTGGCCACCGACAGCATCTCTTGCACGCCCCTGTCGTTTTTTAAAAAATTCTGCACCACCAAATTCAAGGTATGTGCAAAACATGGGACGTGCTGGAATTTGCCCATATTTAATGCACACACAATATTGCTGGCGTTGTCCGATGCCACAAATCCACAGGAGAGTCCAATTGGGGTAAGCCATTCCGCGATGATCTTCCTCAGTTGCCGTAAGAGGTTTTCAGCTGTGTGCGTATTCTGGAAAGCGGTGATACAAAGCGTAGCCTGCCTAGGAAAGAGTTGGCGTTTGCGAGATGCTGCTACTGGTGCCGCCGCTGCTGTTCTTGCGGCGGGAGTCCATACATCTACCCAGTGGGCTGTCACAGTCATATAGTCCTGACCCTGCCCTGCTCCACTTGTCCACATGTCCGTGGTTAAGTGGACATTGGGTACAACTGCATTTTTTAGGAGACTGGTGAGTCTTTTTCTGACGTCCGTGTACATTCTCGGTATCGCCTGCCTAGAGAAGTGGAACCTAGATGGTATTTGGTAACGGGGGCACACTGCCTCAATAAATTGTCTAGTTCCCTGTGAACTAACGGCGGATACCGGACGCACGTCTAACACCAACATAGTTGTCAAGGACTCAGTTATCCGCTTTGCAGTAGGATGACTGCTGTGATATTTCATCTTCCTCGCAAAGGACTGTTGAACAGTCAATTGCTTACTGGAAGTAGTACAAGTGGGCTTACGACTTCCCCTCTGGGATGACCATCGACTCCCAGCGGCAACAACAGCAGCGCCAGCAGCAGTAGGCGTTACACGCAAGGATGCATCGGAGGAATCCCAGGCAGGAGAGGACTCGTCAGACTTGCCAGTGACATGGCCTGCAGGACTATTGGCATTCCTGGGGAAGGAGGAAATTGACACTGAGGGAGTTGGTGGGGTGGTTTGCGTGAGCTTGGTTACAAGAGGAAGGGATTTACTGGTCAGTGGACTGCTTCCGCTGTCACCCAAAGTTTTTGAACTTGTCACTGACTTATTATGAATGCGCTGCAGGTGACGTATAAGGGAGGATGTTCCGAGGTGGTTAACGTCCTTACCCCTACTTATTACAGCTTGACAAAGGGAACACACGGCTTGACACCTGTTGTCCGCATTTCTGGTGAAATACCTCCACACCGAAGAGCTGATTTTTTTGGTATTTTCACCTGGCATGTCAACGGCCATATTCCTCCCACGGACAACAGGTGTCTCCCCGGGTGCCTGACTTAAACAAACCACCTCACCATCAGAATCCTTCTGGTCAATTTCCTCCCCAGCGCCAGCAACACCCATATCCTCCTCATCCTGGTGTACTTCAACACTGACATCTTCAATCTGACTATCAGGAACTGGACTGCGGGTGCTCCTTCCAGCACTTGCAGGGGGCATGCAAATAGTGGAAGGCGCATGCTCTTCACGTCCAGTGTTGTGAAGGTCAGGCATCACAACCGACACAATTGGACTCTCCTTGTGGATTTGGGATTTCAAAGAACGCACAGTTCTTTGCGGTGCTTTTGCCAGCTTGAGTCTTTTCAGTTTTCTAGCGAGAGGCTGAGTGCTTCCATCCTCATGTGAAGCTGAACCACTAGCCATGAACATAGGCCAGGGCCTCAGCCGTTCCTTGCCACTCCGTGTGGTAAATGGCATATTGGCAAGTTTACGCTTCTCCTCCGACAATTTTATTTTAGGTTTTGGAGTCCTTTTTTTTCTGATATTTGGTGTTTTGGATTTGACATGCTCTGTACTATGACATTGGGCATCGGCCTTGGCAGACGACGTTGCTGGCATGTCATCGTCTCGGCCATGACTAGTGGCAGCAGCTTCAGCACGAGGTGGAAGTGGATCTTGATCTTTCCCTAATTTTGGAACCTCAACTTTTTTGTTCTCCATATTTTATAGGCAGAACTAAAAGGCACCTCAGGTAAACAATGGAGATGGATGGATTGGATACTAGTATACAATTATGGACGGACTGCCACGGTTAGGTGGTATAAAAAAACCACGGTTAGGTGGTATATATTGTAATACAATTATGGATGGACGGACTGCCTGCCGAGTGCCGACACAGAGGTAGCCACAGCCGTGAACTACCGCACTGTACACTGGTTGATAAAGAGATAGTAGTATACTCGTAACAACTAGTATGACTGACTATGACGGTATAAAGAATGAAAAAAAAACCACGGTTAGGTGGTATATATTGTAATACAATTATGGATGGACGGACTGCCTGCCGAGTTCCGACACAGAGGTAGCCACAGCCGTGAACTACCGCACTGTACACTGGTTGATAAAGAGATAGTAGTATACTCGTAACAACTAGTATGACTGACTATGACGGTATAAAGAATGAAAAAAAAACCACGGTTAGGTGGTATATATTATAATACAATTATGGATGGACGGCCTGCCGACTGCCGACACAGAGGTAGCCACAGCCGTGAACTACCGCACTGTACACTGGTTGATAAAGAGATAGTAGTATACTCGTAACAACTAGTATGACACTATGACGGTATAAAGAATGAAAAAAAAACCACGGTTAGGTGGTATATATTATAATAATACAATTATGGATGGACGGACTGCCTGCCGAGTTCCGACACAGAGGTAGCCACAGCCGTGAACTACCGCACTGTACACTGGTTGATAAAGAGATAGTAGTATACTCGTAACAACTAGTATGACTGACTATGACGGTATAAAGAATGAAAAAAAAACCACGGTTAGGTGGTATATATTGTAATACAATTATGGATGGACGGACTGCCTGCCGAGTTCCGACACAGAGGTAGCCACAGCCGTGAACTACCGCACTGTACACTGGTTGATAAAGAGATAGTAGTATACTCGTAACAACTAGTATGACTGACTATGACGGTATAAAGAATGAAAAAAAAACCACGGTTAGGTGGTATATATTATAATACAATTATGGATGGACGGACTGCCTGCCGACTGCCGACACAGAGGTAGCCACAGCCGTGAACTACCGCACTGTACACTGGTTGATAAAGAGATAGTAGTATACTCGTAACAACTAGTATGACACTATGACGGTATAAAGAATGAAAAAAAAAACCACGGTTAGGTGGTATATATTATAATACAATTATGGATGGACGGACTGCCTGCCGACTGCCGACACAGAGGTAGCCACAGCCGTGAACTACCGCACTGTACTGTGTCTGCTGCTAATATAGACTGGTTGATAAAGAGATAGTATACAACAATATACTACTATACTGGTGGTCAGGCACTGGTCACCACTAGTCACACTGGCAGTGGCACTCCTGCAGCAGAAGTGTGCACTGTTTAATTTTAAATTAATATAATATTATGTACTCCTGGCTCCTGCTATAACAACCTGCAGTGCTCCCCAGTCTCCCCCACAATTATTATAAGCTTTTATACATTGATGTGCAGCACACTGGGCTGAGCTGAGTGCACACAGACTGAGTCACACTGTGTGACTGCTGTGTATCGTTTTTTTCAGGCAGAGAACGGATATAGCAGAGAACGGATATATTAAATAAAAGTTAACTTAACAACAACTGCACTGGTCACTGTGGTAAACTCTGTCTGCACAATCTCTCTCTCTCTCTCTCTCTCTCTCTTCTAATCTATTCTAATGGAGAGGACGCCAGCCACGTCCTCTCCCTATCAATCTCAATGCACGTGTGAAAATGGCGGCGACGCGCGGCTCCTTATATAGAATCCGAGTCTCGCGAGAATCCGACAGCGTCATGATGACGTTCGGGCGCGCTCGGGTTAACCGAGCAAGGCGGGAAGATCCGAGTCGCTCGGACCCGTGAAAAAAAAAGTGAAGTTCGTGCGGGTTCGGATTCAAAGAAACCGAACCCGCTCATCTCTACTGGAAAGGAGTAGAAATTATGGTTATTGAGCTTAATACTATAGGATCAAAATTACCCCCAAATTCTATGATTTTAGCTGTTTGAGGTTTTAAAAAAAAATCACCCGAATCCAAAACCCAAAAGGGTGGTTTTGCCAAAACGCGTCCGTATCCAAAACACAACTGCGGATCCGAAACCAAAACCAAAACATGAAACACGAAAAATGCCCGCTGCACATCTCTAGTTAGGGGAGAAGCATGTAGCCTTGTAGACTATGCACAGCTATATCTAGAAAAATATACGATCTAATCTTTAACCAACCAATGCAAGAAAGTATTTAATGTGAAAATACGAAACACTAGACTAATTGGAGGTGCGCCCTAAAGCAAATTACAATGTTAGGATTAGGGGGTTCGGAAAGACCTCTAGTGTATACACTACTATAATAAGAATTTACTCACCGGTAATTCTATTTCTCGTAGTCCGTAGTGGATGCTGGGAACTCCGTAAGGACCATGGGGAATAGCGGGCTCCGAAGGAGGCTGGGCGCTCTAGAAAGATCTTAGACTACCTGGTGTGCACTGGCTCCTCCCACTATGACCCTCCTCCAAGCCTCAGTTAGGTACTGTGCCCGGACGAGCGTACACAATAAGGAAGGATTTTGAATCCCGGGTAAGACTCATACCAGCCACACCAATCACACCGTACAACTCGTGATATGAAACACAGTTAACAGTATGAAACAATAGAGCCTCTCAACAGATGGCTCAACAATAACCCGATTTAGTTAACAATAACTATGTACAAGTATTGCAGATAAACCGCACTTGGGATGGGCGCCCAGCATCCACTACGGACTACGAGAAATAGAATTACCGGTGAGTAAATTCTTATTTTCTCTAACGTCCTAGTGGATGCTGGGAACTCCGTAAGGACCATGGGGATTATACCAAAGCTCCCAAACGGGCGGGAGAGTGCGGATGACTCTGCAGCACTGAATGAGAGAACTCCAGGTCCTCCTCAGCCAGGGTATCAAATTTGTAGAATTTTGCAAACGTGTTTGCCCCTGACCAAGTAGCTGCTCTGCAAAGTTGTAAAGCCGAGACCCCTCGGGCAGCCGCCCAAGATGAGCCCACCTTCCTTGTGGAATGGGCATTGACAGATTTTGGCTGTGGCAGGCCTGCCACAGTATGTGCAAGCTGAATTGTACTACAAATCCAACGAGCAATAGTCTGCTTAGAAGCAGGAGCACCCAGCTTGTTAGGTGCATATAGGATAAACAGCGAGTCAGATTTTCTGACTCTAGCCATTCTGGAAACATATATTTTCAGTGCCCTGGCAACGTCTAGCAACTTGGAGTCCTCCAAGTCCCTAGTAGCCTAGGCACCACAATAGGCTGGTTCAGGTGAAACGCTGACACCACCTTTGGGAGAAACTGGGGACGAGTCCTCAATTCTGCCCTATCCATATGGAAAATCAAATAAGGGCTTTTACAAGACAAAGCCGCCAACTTTGATACTCGCCTGGCAGAAGCCAAGGCCAATAACATAACCACCTTCCACGTGAGATATTTCAGATCCACGGTTTTTAGTGGTTCAAACCAATGTGATTTTAAGAAACTCAACACCACGTTGAGATCCCAAGGTGCCACAGGAGGCACAAACGGGGGCTGACTCTGCAGCACTCCTTTTATAAATGTCTGAACTTCAGGTACTGAAGCTAGTTCTTTTTGAAAGAAAATCGACAGAGCCGAGATCTGTACCTTAATGGAACCCAATTTAAGGCCCATAGTCACTCCTGCTTGCAGGAAATGCAGAAATCGACCTAGTTGAAATTCCTCTGTTGGGGCCCTTTCGGCCTCACACCATGCAACATATTTTCGCCATATGCGGTGATAATGAGTTGCTGTAAACTCTTTCCTGGCTTTAGTAAGCGTAGGAATGACTTCCTCCGGAATGCCCTTTTCCTTCAGGATCCGGCGTTCAACCGCCATGCCGACAAACGCAGCCGCGGTAAGTCTTGGAACAGACAGGGCCCCTGCTGCCGCAGGTCCTGTCTGAGTGGCAGAGGCCATGGGTCCTCCGATATAAATTCTTGAAGTTCTGGGTACCAAGCTCTTCTTGGCCATCCACGAGTATCGTTCTTACTCCTCGCCTTCTTATTATTCTCAGTACCTTTGGTATGAGAGGCAGAGGGGAGAACACATAAACCGACTGGTACACCCACGGTGTTACCAGAGCGTCCATAGCTATCGCCTGAGGGTCCCTTGACCCGGTGCAATATCTTTTATAGCTTTTTGTTGAGGCGGGACGCCATCATGTCCACCTGTGGCCTTTCCCAATGGTGTACAATCCTATTGGAAGACTTCTGGAGGAAGTCCCCATTCTCCCGGGTGGAGGTCGTGTCTGTTGAGAAGATCTGCTTCCCAGTTGTCCACTCCGGGAATGAACACTGCTGACAGTGCTAACACATGATTTTCCGCCTATCGGAGAATCCTTGTGGCTTCTGCCATCGCCATCCTGCTTCTTGTGCCACCCTGTTGGTTTACATGGGCGACTGCCGTGATGTTGTCTGATTGGATCAGTACCGGCTGGTTTTGAAGCAGAGGCCTTGCCGGCCTCAGGGCATTGTAAATGGCCCTCAGGTCCAGAATATTTATGTGTAGGGAAATAACCTGACTTGACCAAAGTCCCTGGAAATTTCTTCCCTGTGTGACTGCCTCCCAGCCTCAAAGGCTGGAATCCATGGTCACTAGGACCTAGTCCTGTATGCCGAACCTGCGGCCCTCTTGAAGATGGGCACTCTGCAGCCACCACAGTAGAGATACCCTGGTCCTTGGAGACAGGGTTATCAGCCTATGCATCGGAAGATGCGATCCGGACCACTTGTCCAACAGGTCCCTCTGAAAAGTTCTTGTATGGAACCTGCCTAATGGGATTGCTTCGTAGGAAGCTACCATTTTTCCCAGGACTCGCGTGCAATGATGCACCGCTACCTATTTTGGCTTCAGGAGGTCTCTGACTAGAGATGACAACTCCTTGGCTTTCTCCTCCGGGAGAAACACTATTTCTGGTTTATGTCCAGAACCATCCCCAGGAACAGTAGACGTGTCATAGGAACCAGCTGTGACTTTGGACTGTTTAGAATCCAACCATGCTGTTGTAGCACTTTCCAAAATAGTGCTACCCCGACTACCAACTGCTCCTTGGACCTCGCCCTTATAACGAGATTGTCCAAGTACGGGATAATTACAACTCCCTTTTTTTTGAAGGAGTATCAACATTTCGGCCATTACCTTAATAAAACACCCTCGGTGCCATGTACAGTCCAAACGGCAGTGTCTGGACTTGGTAATGGTAATCCTGTACCACAAATCTGAGGTACTCCTGGCGAGGATGGTAAATGGGGACATGCAGGTAAGCATCCTTGATGTCCCAGGATACCATGTAATCCCCCTCGTCCAGGCTTGGAATAACCGCCCTGAGCGATTCCATCTTGAACTTGAATTTTTTTGTTCAAGGATTTTAAATATAAAATGGGTCACACCGAACCATGCGGTTTCGGTACCCCAACCCGTGTGGAATAGTAACCCCGTCCTTATTGAAGTAGGGGCACCTTGAGTATTACCTGCTGGGAATACCGCTTATTAATTGCCTCTAGCACAGCCTCCCTGCCTGAGGGAGTTGTCAGCAAGGCATATTTTAGGAAACGGCTGGGGGGAGACATCTCGAATTCCAGCTTGTACCCCTGAAATACTACTTGAAAGAAACAGGGATCCACCTGTGAGCGAGCCCACTAATTGCTGAAATTTTTTAGACGGCCCCCCACCGTACCTGGCTACACCTGTGGAGCACCCGCGTCATGGTGTGGCCTCACAGGAGGCGGGGGAAGAATCTTGATTCTGGGAACAGGCTGACTGGTGCAGCTTTTTTCCCTCTACCCTTGTCTCTGTACAGAAAGGAAGCGCCATTTGACCCGCTTGCTTTTCTGAAGCCGAAAGGACTGTACCTTTGTCTGTGAGGAAACCTGAGGTAAAATTATTTCTTCCCAGCAGTTGCTGTGGATACGAGGTCCCAGAGACTATCCCCAAATAATTCCTCACCCTTATAAGGCTCTCTATGCGCTTTTTAAGTCAGCATCACCTGTCCAGTGACAGGTCTCTAATACCCTCCTGACAGAATGGACATTACATTTATTTTGGATGCCAGCCGGCAAAATATCCCTCTGTGCATCCCCCATATATAAGACGACGTCTTTAATATGTTTTTATGTTTGCCAACTAGTATCCCTGTTTGACAGGGTCACCGACCACGCTGCAGCAGCACTATCTGCAGGTCTCAGTCTAGTACCTGAGTGTGTAAATACAGACTTCAGGATAGCCTCCTGTTTTTTATCAACAGGTACCTATTAAAGTGGCCGTATCCTAAGACGGCAGTGCCACCTTTTTTGACAAACGTGTGAGCGCCTTATCCACCCTAGGGGATATCTCCCAGCGTAACTTATCCACCTGGCGGGAAAGGGTACGCCATCAGTAACTTTTTATAAATTACCAGTTTCTTAACGGGGGAACCCACGCTTTCACACACTTCATTTATTCATCTGATGGGGGAACAAAACACTGCCTGTTTTTTCTCCCCAAACCTAAAACCCATTTTTAGAGGTGCTTGGGTTAAAGTCAGAAATGTATAACACATTTTTTATTGCCGGGATCACGTCACGGATGTTCCTAGTGGATTGTGTATATGTCTCCACCTTGTCGACACTGGAGTCAGACTCCGTGTCGACATCTGTGTCTGCCATCTGAGAGAGCGGGCGTTTTTGAGCCCCTGATGGCCTTTGAGACGCCTGGGCAGGCGCGGGCTGCGAAGCCGGCTGTCCCACAGCTGTTACGTCATCCACCCTTTTATGTAAGGAGTTGACACTGTCGGTTAATACCTTTCACCTATCCATCCACTCTGGTGTCGGCCCCACAGGGGGCGACATCACATATATCGGCCTCTGTTCTGTCACCATATAAGCCTCCTCATTCAACATGTCGACACAGCCGTACCGACACACCGCAGACACACAGGGAATGCTCTAAACGAGGACAGGACCCACAAAAGCCCTTTGGGGGGACAGAGTAAGAGTATGCCAGCACACACCAGAGCGCTATATATATACAGGGACTAACTGAGTTATGTCCCTAATAGCTGCTTTTTATATAATATACTGTATACAGTGCCAAATTTAATGCCCCCCCTCTCTTTTCCCTCTTACTGGTACATGTAGATTGCAGGGAAGAGCCAGGGAGCTTCCTTCCAGCCGAACTGTGAGGGAAAAATGGCGCCAGTGTGCTGAGGAGATAGGCTCCGCCCCTTTTTCGCGGCCTATTCTCCCGTTTTTTATGGAATTCTGGCAGGGGTATTTACCTCATATATAGCCCCTGGGGCCATATATTGAGGTATTTTAGCCAGCCAAGGTGTTTTTATTGCTGCCTCAGGGCGCCCCCCCCCAGCGCCCTGCACCCTCAGTGACCGGAGTGTGAAGTGTGTGAGAGGAGCAATGGCGCACAGCTGCAGTGCTGTGCGCTACCTTGGTGAAGACAGAGTCTTCATGCCGCCGATTTTCCGGACCATCTTCTTGCTTCTGGCTCTGTAAGGGGGACGGCGGCGCGGCTCCGGGACCGAACATCAAGGCTGGGCCTGCGGTCGATCCCTCTGGAGCTAATGGTGTCCAGTAGCCTAAGAAGCCCAATCCGGCTGCAAGCAGGCGAGTTCGCTTCTTCTCCCCTTAGTCCCTCGCTGCAGTGAGCCTGTTGCCAGCAGGTCTCACTGAAAATAACAAATTCTAAGACTATAACTTTCTAAGAGCTCAGGAGAGCCCCTAGTGTGCATCCAACCTCGGCCGGGCACGAAATCTAACTGAGGCTTGGAGGAGGGTCATAGTGGGAGGAGCCAGTGCACACCAGGTAGTCTAAGATCTTTCTAGAGTGCCCAGCCTCCTTCGGAGCCCGCTATTCCCCATGGTCCTTACGGAGTTCCCAGCATCCACTAGGACGTTAGAGAAATACATTTTAAGATAGGAAGGTACAAATTACATATTCACATTGCATCTATGGGCTGGATTCAAATGTCCCTTTCCTCCCTCAATCGTGCCCGTCAGCAGCTATTCTAATGTTGCTGCCAACGGGTGCGACATGTTTATTTCAGCTCGCTACCCCCAGGGGAAACAAGCTGAAATGTGTGCAAAGAGACCCATTTGGGCAACCAAACGGTGTCTTTTCACGATCGCGCCCATTACTTTATTCAGGTTTAGGTGCTTTGTGCACCTAAACCAGAGTGTAATGGGCGCAATAATTGAGGGCATTTGAATTTCCCTTATATGTGTGTGTGTGATATACACACAGACACACATACTGTATTTCTTTATATAATGGACACCTCAGTTTCTATTCATTCATGTCCTGCCCCCTACTCTGTCAGACCCCTTCCCCTCTACTTTTCTGACCCCAAACGCCACTCATTCTTGTTGAGTGCTGGTGGGCCCATTCAGAATTTTGCTATGGGGCCCACAAAGGTCTAGTTACGCCACTGGGCAGGGTTATAGAGGAGGCGGTGCAAGGCATCCTGGGAACAGTCAAAGCTTTAGCCTGTTGGTGCCTTGGATCAACATCCAACTCTACACCCCGATGTTAGTGTAGTGCCTTTTGGGGTTAAGGTTTTACAGAAAGTTACAGGTTTTTTTAATTTAGTAAAATATGCCCCATTTTAAAGATAGGGCATTTAAATTTGTTGCACCTGTGCAGTACATAGCAGCCTGCAGGGCATGTACAGTGGCTTCATTTGGGTGCACATACATTGCCGGCTCCTGGTCGCAAACTGAAATTATTGTGTGTAAGTGGAATTAGCGGTGTTTATGTCATACAGGGGGGTGGGGGAGGTTTGTGGTTGGCGGGGGGCACGCTGTGCGATTATTATCCTGCATCTATACATACATGCGCTAACACCTGGACATACACTGATGTACCCACACCTAATATCCATACATACACGCCCTGACACCTGGACATACACCAACATTCCCACACCTGCATCTATACATACACATGCTGACACCTGGACATACACCAACATACAAGCACCTGCATCTATATATACACGCGCTGACAAATGGACATACACCGACGTACCCACACTTGCATCTATACATACATGCACTGACATCTGGACATACAAGCACCTGCATCTATACATACACGCGCTGACACCTGAACCTACACTGACGTTCCCACACCTGCATCTATACATACACATTCTGACACCTGGACATACACAGACGTACCCACACCTGCATCTATACATACACGCGTTGACACCAGGACGTACACTGACGTACACACACCTACATCTATATATGCATGGATGCAAATGTGGGTACGTCTGTATACGTCCAGTTGTAACATGTGTATGTATAGATGTTAGGTGTGGGTACATCAGTGTATGTCCAGGTGTCAGCACATGTATGTATAGATTCACATGTGGGTACGTTGGTGTACGTTTAGGGGTCAGCGTGTTTATGTATAGATGTTGGTGTGTGTATGTCAGTGTACGTACAGATATAGGTGTATGTATGTATGTATGTATGTATGTATATGTATGTATAGAGGAAGGTGTGATACATACATATAACACATACATGATAGATACATACATATATCACACACACGATAGATAGATAGATAGATAGATAGATAGAACACATACATACAAGATAGATACATACATACATACATACATGATAGATACATATATACACACACATACGATAGATAGATAGATAGATAGATAGATAGATAGATACATATATATATATATATATTCCATAGACAAAAAACCTTACGGTTTCACATGTCCCATTAAGGCTTCTTAGACATGATCGAAATTTCAGAAACCTGTTGTAACTCTTCCACTCAAACTCCAAAAAGCAATGAAATTCCGATCATTAAGGCTGACGCCTTAATGAACGTGTTCCTTGCACAATACAGATATGGTATGCCATCACAGCCTGTGGGTAAGTGCAGATTCAGCACTCTCACAGAGTGAGATTGCTGTCACTCACACAATGGTGGAGCTGCTAATTCACAGATTTGTGTGCTCATTGGAATACACACATGCAGTCTATGCAACTGAAGGTCTGAGCAGTTTTGTGGTGCTCCCATCCCACACAGTGCCCACAACCATCCCATTCAGTCACCACAACAATGCCACCTTGTTACAACATCCTTCTAACTCCATACATCCATCTCACTTAGTATACACATTTAGCTCCCTCAAACATCTTGGTTAATTGCTAAACTATAATACCCCATCTACGGTCTATGCATCTACACTTACTTCCCCTATACACCCCCATGCTGCCCGGTCTTCCCCAATCCCTACTGCTGTGTTCTCCCATCTGTGCTAGTCTGTACTAACTTATCTGTACCATCTGTCTCTCCCCACCTGTGCATTGTCTGTACCACCGTTTCCTTCTCTCTGTGCTGCTCAGTGTTTCCTTCTTCAACGTCACTCTGCCTCCTCCAGTACATGGCACACTGTCTTCTCTCCCATCTGCACCAGTTTTCTACCCATCCATGCAAGTGTTTTCAACCCATCTGCACCATTTCCCCCATCTGCACCGCTCTGTCTCCCTTCCCATACTTGCTGCTTAATCTACCCCCTATCCACACCACTCTTAGCTACATGAATGGGGTGACATCCTGAAGGTAAATTTAGTGGATCCTGCGCTCTTGGCAGGGGGATAACCGCCACAGCCCACCCCCCAGTGGTCCGGAAACGCCTCTGTTGTGCAGACCATGCCCTGCCAATGGCATTCTAACGCTGTTTGCACGCCCCCCTCCTTCCCCGCAACCACCTCTGCCTATCAATCAGGCAGGGTGATAGCATCTCACTGGGCTCCTGGGGTACGCACGCGCAGTGCGGCCATTGCACGTGCGCACCTCACAAACTAATTCAGACTGCAATCACTGCTGCTGCTGCTGTGGTCTGAATTACCCCCTGTGTTTCTCTGTCCCCCCCATTAGTGCTGCTTAGTGTTCCCTCTATCCACACACTTCTGTTCCCCCATCCACACCGCTCTCCTCCCTCCAATCAATAACACTCTTACCTCATCTGAGCAGCTTTGTCTTCCGCTCAGACCTTCAGTTGCATAGACTGCATGTGTGTATTCCAATGAGCACACAAATCTGTGAATTAGCAGCTCCACCATTGTGTGAGTGACAGCAATCTCACTCTGTGAGAGTGCTGAATCTGCACTTACCCACAGGCTGTGATGGCATACCATATCTGTATTGCGCAAGGAACACGTCCATTAAGGCGTCAGCCTTAATGATCGGAATTTCATTGCTTTTTGGAGTTTGAGTGGAAGAGTTACAACAGGTTTCTGAAATTTCGATCATGTCTAAGAAGCCTTAATGGGACATGTGAAACCGTAAGGTTTTTTGTCTATGGAATTTCATCGCTTTTTTTAAATTTATTTTTTTTATTCAGAAATGTAAAATTTCACTGTAAGAATAAACATTTGATTTTTTAAATGTTTAATGAAAATGTTCGTATAACATCACTGTTCTGTGCAAAATTATTTTATTAACCAAACCGAATTGTTTAAGGTCCGTACACACTTAACGATTTAATGAGCGACGTCGCTCATTTTATCGTTAAGTGTGTATGCAGCCAGCGACAAACGATGCGCGGCCCCGCGGGTCGGCAACAATCGTCGCTGTCGGTAGGGCATGCAGGAAGGATGTGGACTGTCGTCCACGACCTTCATGCAGGGCTGGCGGGGGCGTGACGTCACTGAGCGATATGAGCGGTCATATCGCTCAGTGTGTACAGTCGGCCGCCGGCCGGCCCGGGAGGGGAAACATTAGACGATGTCGCTCACAGAGCGACATCGTTTAATGTGTATGGGCCTTTAGACTTTGGTCAAAATATTTTGCTGCCTTTGCAGCTGATGCAGGGAGGGGGGTAGGCGGCAGCAGCCTGTAACTGAGGCTGGAGGTAGGCGTGAAATGCATTGCTTGTACGTGTGAGTGCGTGGTGTCAGGTGCTGCGCGTGTATATGTGTGTGTGTGTCAGGTGCTGCCTGTGTATGTGTGTGTCAGCTCCTGTGTGTATGTGTGTGTCAGGTGCTGCGTGTATATATGAGTGTGTCTGATGGTGCGTGTGTATGCGTCAGCTGCCGCACGTGTGTGTGTGTGTCAGGTGTTGCGGGTGTATATGTGTGTGAGTATCAGGTGCTCCGCGTGTGTACAAGTGTATGTCTGGTGCTGTGCATGAATACGTATGTCTGTGTCAGGTGATGCGCGTGTACATGAGTGTGCGTCAGGTGCTGCGCGTGTACATGAGTGTGCATTAGGTGCTGCGCGTGTACATGAGTGTGCATTAGGTGCTGCGTGTGTACATGAGTGTGCATCAGGTGCTGCGCGTGTACATGTGTGTGCCTCAGGTGCTGCACGTGTCTATGTGTGTGCCTCAGGTGCTGCACGTGTCTATGTGTGTGCCTCAGGTGCTGCACGTGTCTATGTGTGTGTGAGTAAGGCACTGCGTGTGTATGTGTGTGTCTGATGGTGTGCGTGTATATGCATGTGTCAGGTGCTGCGTGTATATGCATGTGTCAGGTGCTGCGTGTATATGCATGTGTCAGGTGCTGCGTGTATATGCATGTGTCAGGTGCTGCGTGTATATGCATGTGTCAGGTGCTGCATGTTTATTTTATTGTGTCTGATGGTACGTGTGTGTGTCAGGTGCCGCACGTGTATATGTGTGTGTGTCAGGTGTTGCGCGTGTATGTGTGGGTCAGGTGCTGCATGTTTATTTTATTGTGTCTGATGCTACGTGTGTGTGTGTGTCAGGTGCCGCACGTGTATGTGTGTGTGTCAGGTGTTGCGCGTGTATGTGTGTGTCAGGTGCCGTTCCCCTTCTTCCCATCCCAGCTCTCTCTGTAGAATACAGCTCTGCACCCAGAGAGAGGGAAAGACTAGGGGGCTGATCACTGCACTGCTCACTTTTTGGTCATGAGTTCGGCCTCCTGTTTCTTCCAGTGCTGTGTTCCTGCAGCCTAGCCCTCCCTGTTGTGCCAGAGAATCAGCCCTTCCTTCCCCTGACAGAGAGAGAGAGCCCGAGGCAGAGACACTCTTCCCGTAGCTGGCCTACCCCCAGTACTTCAGCACTGGCCATGCGGCAGTCAACAAAGGAGACCAGCAGGGGGTTCTGGCAGCATCAGCTGTGGCCGCAGCTGGATCGGGGAGGCCTGCAGTGTCTGAGGTGGGCAGCACTTCCTCCGCCGCTGTCACCTTCCCCTGCCGGAGAGAAAGCCAGAGACATACCCTTCCCGCAGCTGGGCTACCCCTAGTACCTCAGCGCTGGACAGGCAGAAGTCTATGGAGGGGACCGGCAGGGGTTTCGGGCCGCAGCAGCAGCAGTCAGATCAGGGAGGCCTGCAGGGTCAGAACTGGGCAGCACTTCCACCAACACTGTCACCTCTGTGCTGGGCATGTACACCAGTCCGTACGGACGGAGGTGTCCACAACAGGCAGCAGTATAATGAGTCAGACAAACTCATTACACGCTGCCCACTGCTGCGCCGCATGCCCTCGATGGAGGAAGCCTAGATGCGGTCCCCAGCGGCAGCGAGGGAGAAGGGTGATCACATCACCCTTCAACCCGGCACCTAACAATCAGCTGGGGATCTGCAGTAGCTTCATCTCTCTCTTCCTCTCCCTCTCTGACAGCACAGCAGCCCCTCTGGGTCCCATGTAGCTCTGCCCCCCTGCTCACAGTTCCCTCGGCCTCTCCTGATTAAAAAGAAAATAAGAGCCTGACCTGCTGCTCAGATGCGAGGAGTGGACGGGCGGTAGGTCCTCTGTGAGTACACTACACAGTCAAAATTAACTCTGACTCCTCACAACAGTGTGGACTGCGGGCGACGTCAGATGCCAATTTGGGTGTGCTTGCCGCACTACCTGCCCATCAAGCCCAACGTGGCATTTTGTATTAGGAACCCTATAACAGCATTCAGACATCCCTCCCTATGACGCTGCCATCCATACACTTCCGCTCTCATACATCCGTACACCGCCACTCTCATACATCCGCACACTGCCGCTCTCACACAACTGTACACTGTTGCTCTCATACATCCATACACTGCCGCTCTCATACATACGTACAACCCCGCTCTCATACATACGTACAACCCCGCTCTCATACATCCGTACAACCCCGCACTCTTACAGCCGCACTCTTACAGCCGTACTCTTACAGCCGTACTCTTACAGCCGTACTCTTACAGCCGTACTCTTACAGCCGCACACTGCCGCACTCTTACAGCCGCACACTGCCGCACGCATACAGCCGCACACCATCGCACTCATACAGCCGCACACCGACGCAGTTATACAGCCGTACATTGCCGCTCTCATACATCCGCACACTGCCGCTCTCATACATCCGCACACTGCCGCTCACATCTATACATACATAGCCTCCATGCATCTACACATCCAATCCCCGCGCAAGGGAACACTGAAATCACTATCACTTTTCCCCGGGGTGTGACCACAGCCAGCCACTACTCCGGCCACCTTCTTGTGACACCAAAATGCATCTTACCTATCATCAGGGTCGTGCTGCTGCTGGGGGCAGGTTGCTGCCTCAGTCTCCTAGTTGGTGCTGCGATTGGAGGGGGTACTGCTTCCCTGTGCTGCCACTGTCTCCCGGATCATCGTGCCGCTGGCTGAATTGCAGCTTGACGCTACTGCTACCGGGAGTAACAGCTTCCTGACTGTTGTTGCTGGTGGCTGCCTACTGCTCATTGCCGCCGGAACACTGACCGGCTCGGCAGTGATGCTGGCGGAGGAGTAGTGGCGGTGGGGTGGTGCCTTCTCCCTTCCCTCGAGCATGCCGCAGTGTAAAAAATAAGATTTTACTTACCGATAAATCTATTTCTCGTAGTCCGTAGTGGATGCTGGGACTCCGTCAGGACCATGGGGATTAGCGGCTCCGCAGGAGACAGGGCACAAAAATAAAAGCTTTAGGACTAGGTGGTGTGCACTGGCTCCTCCCCCTATGACCCTCCTCCAAGCCTCAGTTAGGATACTGTGCCCGGACGAGCGTACACAATAAGGAAGGATTTTGAATCCCGGGTAAGACTCATACCAGCCACACCAATCACACCGTACAACCTGTGATCTGAACCCAGTTAACAGTATGACAAACGTAGGAGCCTCTGAACAGACGGCTCACAACAATAACAACCCGATTTTTTTGTAACAATAACTATATACAAGTATTGCAGACAATCCGCACTTGGGATGGGCGCCCAGCATCCACTACGGACTACGAGAAATAGATTTATCGGTAAGTAAAATCTTATTTTCTCTGACGTCCTAGTGGATGCTGGGACTCCGTCAGGACCATGGGGATTATACCAAAGCTCCCAAACGGGCGGGAGAGTGCGGATGACTCTGCAGCACCGAATGAGAGAACTCCAGGTCCTCTTTAGCCAGGGTATCAAATTTGTAGAATTTTACAAACGTGTTCTCCCCCGACCACGTAGCTGCTCGGCAGAGTTGTAATGCCGAGACCCCTCGGGCAGCCGCCCAAGATGAGCCCACCTTCCTTGTGGAACGGGCCTTGATAGATTTAGGCTGTGGCAGGCCTGCCACAGAATGTGCAAGTTGAATTGTGCTACAAATCCAACGAGCAATCGTCTGCTTAGAAGCAGGAGCACCCAGCTTGTTGGGTGCATACAGTATAAACAGCGAGTCAGATTTTCTGACTCCAGCCGTCCTTGAAATATATATTTTCAATGCCCTGACAACGTCCAGCAACTTGGAATCCTCCAAATCGCTAGTAGCCGCAGGCACCACAATAGGCTGGTTCAGGTGAAACGCTGAAACCACCTTAGACAGAAACTGAGGACGCGTCCGCAGTTCTGCCCTGTCCGAATGGAAAGTCAGATATGGGCTTTTATACGATAAAGTCGCCAATTCTGACACTCTCCTGGCTGAAGCCAGGGCCAGTAGCATGGTTACTTTCCATGTAAGATATTTCAAATCCACCGATTTGAGTGGCTCAAACCAATGGGATTTGAGAAAATCCAAAACTACATTAAGATCCCACGGAGCCACTGGGGGCACAACCGGGGGCTGTATATGTAGTACTCCTTTTACAAAAGTCTGGACTTCAGGAACTGAAGCCAATTCTTTCTGGAAGAAAATCGACAGGGCCGAAATTTGAACCTTAATGGACCCTAATTTGAGGCCCATAGACAATCCTGTTTGCAGGAAATGTAGGAATCGACCCAGTTGAAATTCCTCCGTCGGGGCCTTCCTGGCCTCACACCACGCAACATATTTTCTCCAAATGCGGTGATAATGTTGTGCAGTCACCTCCTTCCTGGCTTTTACCAGGGTAGGGATGACCTCTTCCGGAATGCCTTTTTCCCTTAGAATTCGGCGTTCAACCGCCATGCCGTCAAACGCAGCCGCGGTAAGTCTTGGAATAGACACGGTCCCTGCTGAAGCAGGTCCCGTCTTAGAGGTAGAGGCCACGGATCTTCCGTGAGCATCTCCTGAAGTTCCGGGTACCAAGTTCTTCTTGGCCAATCCGGAGCCACGAGTATCGTTCTTACTCCCCTTTGCCGTATAATTCTCAGTACTTTTGGTATGAGAGGCAGAGGAGGAAACACATACACTGACTGGAACACCCACGGTGTTACCAGAGCGTCCACAGCTATTGCCTGAGGGTCTCTTAACCTGGCGCAATACCTGTACAGTTTTTTGTTGAGGCGGGACGCCATCATATCCACCTTTGGTTTTTCCCAACGGTTCACAATCATGTGGAAGACTTCTGGATGAAGTCCCCACTCTCCCGGGTGTAGATCGTGTCTGCTGAGGAAGTCCGCTTCCCAGTTGTCCACTCCCGGAATGAACACTGCTGACAGTGCTATCACATGATCTTCCGCCCAGCGAAGAATCCTTGCAGCTTCTGCCATTGCCCTCCTGCTTCTTGTGCCGCCCTGTCTGTTTACGTGGGCGACTGCCGTGATGTTGTCCGACTGGATCAACACCGGCTGACCCTGAAGCAGGGGTTTTGCCAGGCTTAGAGCATTGTAAATCGCTCTTAGCTCCAGTATATTTATGTGAAGAGACATCTCCAGGCTTGACCACACTCCCTGGAAGTTTCTTCCCTGTGTGACCGCTCCCCAGCCTCTCAGACTGGCATCCGTGGTCACCAGGACCCAGTCATGTATGCCGAATCTGCGGCCCTCTAATAGATGAGCACTCTGCAACCACCACAGAAGAGACACCCTTGTCCGTGGAGACAAAGTTATCCGCTGATGCATCTGCAGATGCGATCCGGACCATTTGTCCAGCAGATCCCACTGAAAAGTTCGTGCGTGGAATCTGCCGAATGGAATCGCTTCGTAAGAAGCCACCATTTTTCCCAGGACTCTTGTGCATTGATGCACAGACACTTTTCCTGGTTTTAGGAGGTTCCTGACAAGTTCGGATAACTCCCTGGCTTTCTCCTCCGGAAGAAACACCTTTTTCTGAACCGTGTCCAGAATCATTCCCAGGAACAGCAGACGTGTCGTCGGGGTCAATTGAGATTTTGGAAAATTCAGAATCCACCCGTGCTGTTGCAGCACTACTTGGGTTAGTGCTACTACGTCCTCCAGCTGTTCTCTGGACCTTGCCCTTATCAGGAGATCGTCCAAGTAAGGGATAATTAATACGCCTTTTCTTCGCAGAAGAAACATCATTTCGGCCATTACCTTGGTAAAGACCCGAGGTGCCGTGGACAATCCAAACGGCAGCGTCTGAAACTGATAATGACAGTTTTGCACCACGAACCTGAGGTACCCTTGATGTGAAGGGCAAATTGGGACATGCAGGTAAGCATCCTTGATGTCCAGGGACACCATAAAGTCCCCTTCTTCCAGATTCGCTATCACTGCTCTGAGTGACTCCATCTTGAACTTGAATTTTTGTATGTACAGGTTCAAAGATTTCAGATTTAGAATAGGTCTTACCGAGCCGTCCGGCTTCGGTACCACAAATAGTGTGGAATAATACCCCTTTCCCTGTTGTAGGAGGGGTACCTTGACTATCACCTGCTGAGAATACAGCTTGTGAATGGCTTCCAATACCGTCGCCCTGTCTGAGGGAGACGTTGGCAGAGCAGACTTTAGGAACCGGCGAGGGGGAGACTTCTCGAATTCCAACCTGTAACCCTGAGATACTACCTGCAGGATCCAGGGGTCCACCTGTGAGTGAGCCCACTGTGCGCTGAAATTCTTGAGTCGACCCCCCACCGCCCCTGAGTCCGCTTGTAAAGCCCCAACGTCATGCTGAGGGCTTTGCAGAAGCCGGGGAGGGCTTCTGCTCCTGGGAGGGAGCTGCTTGGTGCACTCTCTTACCCTTTCCTTTGCCTCGGGGCAGATATGACTGTCCTTTTGCCCGCTTGTTCTTATAGGAACGAAAGGACTGCGGCTGAAACGACGGTGTCTTTTTCTGTTGGGAGGGGACCTGAGGTAAAAAGGTGGATTTCCCGGCTGTTGCCGTGGCCACCAAATCCGATAGACCGACCCCAAATAATTCCTCCCCTTTATACGGCAATACTTCCATATGCCGTTTGGAATCCGCATCACCTGACCACTGTCGCGTCCATAACTTCTTCTGGCAGATATGGACATCGCACTTACTCTCGATGCCAGAGTGCAAATATCCCTCTGAGCATCTCGCATATAAAGAAAAGCATCCTTTAATTGCTCTATAGTCAATAAAATACTGTCCCTATCCAGGGTATCAATATTTTCAGTCAGGGAATCCGAC
Organism: Pseudophryne corroboree; assembly: GCF_028390025.1. Taxonomy (NCBI): domain Eukaryota; kingdom Metazoa; phylum Chordata; class Amphibia; order Anura; family Myobatrachidae; genus Pseudophryne; species Pseudophryne corroboree. Next base: position 285,134 of record NW_026970359.1, read on the forward strand.
CAAACCACCCCAGCACTGCACATCCATGCTGAGGCGATGGCTGGTCGCAGTATAACACCAGTATGAGTGTATATACTTTTCAGGGTAGTTTCCAGCCTCCTATCAGCTGGATCCTTGAGGGCGGCCGTTTCAGGAGACGGTAACGCCACTTGTTTTGATAAGCGTGTGAGTGCCTTATCCACCCTAGGGGGTGTTTCCCAGCGCGCCCTAACCTCTGGCGGGAAAGGATATAATGCCAATAACTTCTTTGAAATTAGCAGTTTTCTATCGGGGTTAATCCACGCTTCATCACACACTTCATTCAATTCCTCTGATTCAGGAAAAACTACAGGTAGTTTTTTCAGACCCCACATAATACCCCTTTTTGTGGTACTTGCAGTATCAGAGATATGCAAAGCCTCCTTCATTGCCGTGATCATATAACGTGTGGCCCTACTGGAAAATACGTTTGTTTCTTCACCGTCGACACTAGATTCGGTGTCCGTGTCTGGGTCTGTGTCGACCGACTGAGGTAAAGGGCGTTTCACAGCCCCTGACGGTGTCTGAGACGCCTGGACAGGTACTAACTGGTTTGCCGGCCGTCTCATGTCGTCAACTGATTTTTGTAACGTGCTGACATTATCACGTAATTCCATAAACAAAGCCATCCATTCCGGTGTCGACTCCCTAGGGGGTGACATCACCATTACCGGCAATTGCTCCGCCTCCACACCAACATCGTCCTCATACATGTCGACACACACGTACCGACACACAGCAGACACACAGGGAATGCTTTTATCGAAGACAGGACCCCACTAGCCCTTTGGGGAGACAGAGGGAGAGTTTGCCAGCACACACCCAAGCGCTATAAATATATAGGAACAACCCTACAGAAGTGTTGTTTCCTTTATAGCAGCTTAATATATCAATATCGCCAAAAAAGTGCCCCCCCTCTCTGTTTTTTTACCCTGTTTCTGTAGTGCAGTGCAGGGGAGAGTCCTGGGAGCCTTCCTCGCAGCGGAGCTGTGCAGGAAAATGGCGCTGTATGCTGAGGAGATAGGCCCCGCCCCCTATTTCGGCGGGCTCTTCTCCCGGTGTTTGTGAGACCTGGCAGGGGTTAAATACATCCATATAGCCCCAGGGGCTATATGTGATGTATTTTTAGCCAGAACAAGGTATTATCATTGCTGCCCAGGGCGCCCCCCCCCCAGCGCCCTGCACCCTCAGTGACCGCTGGTGTGAAGTGTGCTGACAACAATGGCGCACAGCTGCAGTGCTGTGCGCTACCTCATGAAGACTGAAAAGTCTTCTGCCGCCGGTTTCTGGACCTCTTCACTTTTCGGCATCTGCAAGGGGGTCGGCGGCGCGGCTCCGGGACCGGACTCCATGGCTGGGCCTGTGTTCGATCCCTCTGGAGCTAATGGTGTCCAGTAGCCTAAGAAGCCAATCCATCCTGCACGCAGGTGAGTTCACTTCTTCTCCCCTAAGTCCCTCGTTGCAGTGAGCCTGTTGCCAGCAGGACTCACTGAAAATAAAAAACCTAATAACTTTTTCTAAGCAGCTCTTTAGGAGAGCCACCTAGATTGCACCCTGCTCGGACGGGCACAAAAACCTAACTGAGGCTTGGAGGAGGGTCATAGGGGGAGGAGCCAGTGCACACCACCTAGTCCTAAAGCTTTTATTTTTGTGCCCTGTCTCCTGCGGAGCCGCTAATCCCCATGGTCCTGACGGAGTCCCAGCATCCACTAGGACGTCAGAGAAAAATAAATAATAAATAGAGAGCATACCAGGGTGAGAGTCTGTATGGATCACAGTGATTACACGGGGCACAGCATAAGGACACCTTGCTGTGATGGGCTCTGCCCACACAGATTGCTGCACTCTCTCTGATGTCAGCCGCTGCCCTCTCGTTCTCTGGGCGGCCAGTTCTAGTGTGAGGTAGGAGAGAAAGAGAACACACAGGTGTTAGGCGCCGTGGTCCGCGATGTCCTCGCGGCCCGGCGCCTAGCAACTAGGGACGCCGAGCGTGCTAGCCGCTGGCTCCCTAGCAACGCTAGGACGCCGGGCGCGCTGAGCCGCCTGGACCCTAGCAACGGGGACGCCACGGACGGACTGCGCTCCCCTTGCAGGGTCAATCAAGTGAACTACACACACACACTTGTCTTCTGGTCGTGCAGCAAGGCAGCTGCACGGCATTGTGCTAATCAGGCTCTAAACTTCTGATTGGAGGACTCCCTGCTAAATACATTCTCAGTGCTTCACACAGACGCCGGTAATAGCTTCCTGCATGCTGCTTTGGTATGCTGACGTCTGTTCCAGTTCTGCTGTGTCCGGTCATTCCTGTCCTCAGAGTTCCTGAATCTTAGTGTTGTCATCTCTTCCCAAGGAGTCTTCCAGTCCTCATTTACCCGCAACAGTCGCTTGAGGATCTCGTGTGGTTTTCGTGAGTGGCGGCTCTGCCGCGTGCTGCGGCCTAGGCCGCTTTATTTTGTATTCTGTGTTGGTGCATTTGCGGAGGTTTCCGCTCCCACAGTCCTCTCCGGAACTCGCCGGTGCCGGGTAGAAGAGTGGACAAGTGGGTATTTTGGTTGTCCTTTTCCCTGGCGGTTTTCCGCACATACTCTAGTTTAAAGTTAGTTTTGAGCCCCTGGCTTTGTTGTTTAGTAGAGGGCCCCTTGTTATCACCCTGTCTCGGATTTCTCTTTGTCTCCCATTAAGACCTGAGGGGGCATCGGAGTTGGGCAGACGTAATCCGCCCTTCAAACGCGGCTGCCATGGGCCCAAGCAACCATAGTCTCGCAAGAGATTTCTGACAGCACGGGCGAGACAACGGAGATAGGGCGCCAGGGGCTATTCCCGTTCCCACTCCCTTTCCAAGCATTACGTTCCAGTACTCAGGTCCTTGCTATAAGATATCCCCAGACCAGAGTATTGGAATCATAACAACAGGAGAGCAGCCCTGATATATAACAGAGGTGGAAGTTCTATAGGCAGCAGAGACAGAGACCAGCCAGCCAGTCTCCCAGTGCCCTGATCACTGCACGCCGCCAGCACAGCATTACAGGAGGGTCCTATAGTGCTGCCCTGAGCTAACAGGTGTGTGTACCAGTGTGCTGCGCCCTGGTGTCTCTGAGAGGGGTGAGGTCACCGTGCCGCTTTAGTATATGGCTTTTCCTTAGTACTGTAAGTTACAGCCCTGCACTAGTAGTGGCAACTCTGCCCTATGTGAACCTGTGAGGTTATTTTCCTATTTACAGAATAACCGGGGAGAAGGCGGCCATATTGCGGCTCTCAAGAGAAGGCACTCTAGTACACCCCCTGCTGGCGGCCACTGCGCAGGCGCAACAAATTGAAATGCCCGATCTCTATAATGGGGCATATTTCTCTTAATTAAAAAAAACCTGTAACTTTCTGAAAAACCACAACCCCAAAAGGCACTTCACAGGGACATGCTCTATCTAATAAAACAAACCCCAAGTCATATATATATATATATATATATATATATATATATAAAATAAGATTTTACTCACCGGTAAATCTATTTCTCGTAGTCCGTAGTGGATGCTGGGACTCCGTAAGGACCATGGGGAATAGCAGCTCCGCAGGAGACTTGGCACAACTAAAGAGAGCTTTATGACTACCTGGTGTGCACTGGCTCCTCCCCCTATGACCCTCCTCCAGACCTCAGTTAGGATACTGTGCCCGGAAGAGCTGACACTAAGGAAGGATTTTGAATCCCGGGTAAGACTCATACCAGCCACACCAATCACACCGTACAACTCGTGATATTATACCCAGTTAACTGTATGACAACAACGGAGCCTCTGCACAGATGGCTCTCAACAATAACCCTTTTGTTAACAATAACTATGTACAAGTACTTGGGATGGGCGCCCAGCATCCACTACGGACTACGAGAAATAGATTTACCGGTGAGTAAAATCTTATTTTCTCGGACGTCCTAAGTGGATGCTGGGACTCCGTAAGGACCATGGGGATTATATCAAAGCTCCCAAACGGGAGGGAGAGTGCGGATGACTCTGCAGCACCGAATGAGCGAACTCCAGGTCCTCCTCAGCCAGGGTGTCAAACTTGTAAAATCTTGCAAATGTGTTTGACCCCGACCAAGTAGCAGCTCGGCAAAGTTGTAAAGCAGAGACCCCTCGGGCAGCCGCCCAAGAAGAGCCCACCTTCCTCGTGGAATGGGCTTTTACTGATCTAGAATGCGGCAGTCCCGTCGCAGAATGTGCAAGCTGAATTGTGCTACATATCCAGCGAGCAATAGTCTGCTTTGAAGCAGGAGCACCCATCTTGTTTGGTGCGTAGAGGATAAACAGCGAGTAAGTTTTCCTGACTCTAGCCATTCTGGAAACATTAATTTTCAAGGCCCTGACTACATCCAGCAACTTGGAATCCTCCAAGTTCCGAGTAGCCGCAGGCACCACAATAGGTTGGTTCAAATGAAACGCTGAAACCACCTTAGGCAGAAATTGGGGATGAGTCCTCAATTCCGCCCTATCCATATGGAAAATCACATAAGGGCTTTTACATGACAAAGCCGCCAACTCTGACACACGCCTGGCCGAAGCCAGGGCCAATAGCATGACCACTTTCGACGTGAGATATTTTAACTCCACGGTTTTAAGTGGCTCAAACCAATGTGATTTAAGGAAATCCAACACCACGTTGAGATCCCAAGGTGCCACTGGAGGCACAAAAGGAGGCTGAATATGCAGCACTCCTTTAACAAAAGTCTGAACTTCCGGCAGGGAAGCCAGTTCTTTTTGGAAGAAAATCGACAGAGCCGAAATCTGGACCTTAATGGACCCCAATTTGAGGCCCATATTCACCCCTGACTGTAGGAAGTGCAGGAATCGACCCAGTTGAAATTCCTCCGTTGGGGCCTTCCTGTCCTCACACCAAGCAACATATTTTCGCCATATGTGGTGATAATGTTTTGCGGTCACGTCCTTCCTGGCTTTGATCAGCGTAGGAATGACTTCCTCCGGAATGCCCTTTTCCTTCAGGATCCGGTGTTCAACAGCCATGCCGTCAAACGCAGCCGCGGTAAGTCTTGGAACAGACAAGGCCCCTGCTGCAGCAGGTCTTGTCTGAGCGGTAGAGGCCATGGGTCCTCCGAGATCATTTCTTGAAGTTCTGGGTACCAAGCTCTTCTTGGCCAATCCGGAATAATGAGTATAGTTCTTACTCTTCTCCTTCTTATTATCATCAGCACCCTTGGTATGAGAGGAAGAGGAGGAAACACATAAACCGACCGGTACACCCACGGTGTCACTAGAGCATCCACCGCTATCGCCTGAGGGTCCCTTGACCTGGCGCAATAGTTTTCTAGCTTTTTGTTGAGGCGGGACGCCATCATGTCCACCTGTGGCCATTCCCATCGGTTTGTAATCAGCCGGAAGACTTCTGGATGAAGTCCCCACTCTCCCGGGTGGAGGTCGTATCTGCTGAGGAAGTCTGCTTCCCAGTTGTCCACTCCAGGAATAAACACTGCCGACAGTGCTAACACGTGATTTTCCGCCCATCGGAGAATCTTCGTGGCTTCTGCCATCGCCATCCTGCTTCTCGTGCCGCCCTGTCGGTTTACATGGGCGACCGCCGTGATGTTGTCTGACTGAATCAGTACTGGCTGACTTTGAAGCAGGGGTCTTGCCTGACTTAGGGCATTGTAAATAGCTCTTAGTTCCAGAATATTTATGTGTAGGGACATTTCCTGGCTTGACCATAGTCCCTGGAAATTTCTTCCCTGTGTGACTGCTCCCCAGCCTCGAAGGCTGGCGTCCGTGGTTACCAGGACCCAGTCCTGTATGCCGAATCTGCGGCCCTCCAGAAGATGAGCACTCTGCAGCCACCACAGTAGAGACACCCTGGTCCTTGCAGACAGGGTTATCCTCTGATGCATCTGAAGATGCGATCCGGACCACTTGTCCAACAGATCCCACTGAAAGATCCGTGCATGGAACCTTCCGAACGGAATTGCTTCGTAAGAAGCTACCATCTTTCCCAGGACTCGCGTGCAGTGGTGCACCGACACCTGTTTTGGTCTTAGGAGGTCTCTGACTAGCGATGACAACTCCTTGTCCTTCTCCTCCGGGAGAAACACCCTTTTCTGTTCTGTGTCCAGAACCATCCCCAGGAACAATAGACGTGTTGCAGGAACCAGCTGCGACTTTGGAATATTCAGGATCCAGCCGTGCTGTTGTAGCACCTGCCGAGCAAGTGCTACTCCGATCAACAACTGTTCCTTGGACCTCGCCTTTATCAGGAGATCGTCCAAGTACGGGATAATTATAACTCCCTTTTTTCGCAGGAGTATCATCATCTCGGCCATTACCTTGGTAAACACCCTCGGTGCCGTGGACAGACCAAACGGCAGCGTCTGGAATTGGTAATGACAGTCCTGTACCACAAATCTGAGGTACTCCTGGTGAGGAGAGTAAATGGGGACATGCAGGTAAGCATCCTTGATGTCCAGTGATACCATGTAATCCCCTTCCTCCAGGCTTGAGATAACCGCCCTGAGCGATTCTATCTTGAACTTGAACCGTTTTATATATGTGTTCAAAGATTTAAAATTTAAAATGGGTCTCACCGAACCGTCCGGTTTCGGTACCACAAACATTGTGGAATAGTAACCCCTTCCTTGTTGAAGGAGGGGTACCTTGACTATCACCTGCTGCGAATACAGCTTGTGAATTTGCCTCTATCACAGCCTCCCTGTCCAAGGGAGATGTTGGCAAGGCAGATTTTAGGAAACGGCGAGGGGGAGACGTCTCGAATTCCAGCTTGTATCCCTGAGACACTACTTGTAGAATCCAGGGATCCACCTGTGAGCAAGCCCACTGATCGCTGAAGCACTTGAGACGGGCCCCCACCGCACCTGGCTCCACCAGTGGAGCCCCAGCGTCATGCTGTGGACTTAGCGGAAGCGGGGGAGGACTTTTGTTCCTGGGAACTGGCTGTATATATATATATATATATATGCACACACACTCATGTATATACATGTATACACAAATACACGTATGTACATGTTTATGTATGTATAATACACTGATAGAGTACATTATATTTATGAATTAATTGCTTCCCGATTCTGCAGCAGCATCATCAGCACCATCAGTGTTACTCACAGTCACTTCACACTGACTGCTGCACAACATATCACTTAATTTCCGGGCCGCCCGCCACCTGGTGAAGAGACATGGGAGATGAAGGACCAGCAGTGCCACGTTGAGCGGAAGTATTGTGAATTAGTTACCCACACACTCCTTGTGACACCTGCTCCCAGTCTGCCCTCCCACCCGCCGCCTGCCATCCGGAACCCGCACTGACAAGTAAGTCTCAGCAGAATGTGTCTGCCGGCGGCTCCCAGTCCCCCCTAGAGGAACACTGCCAGTGGTGTTGCAGCCGCGGCACACTAGGACCGAGAGACCGCAGCGGGAGGAAAGCACGGGTGGGCGGGAGGAGAGCATAGGCGGACATCACCACGTCACATTGCAAGGTGACACCTGTCCCCCCAGTGAGGCCGCCGACGAATGCACTCAGCATAGTATTAGCAGCAGGCAGAGGGGGGGCGGGCGCAGCGGTGGTGGGAGGTACGGAAATGAGCTACAGGCTAGGCTCCACCGATCACACACTCAGCGATCACTGTGCTACAGCAAGCGTGGCGTGCAGCGGTGCTGGACATTAGGGAGTGCCTGTGCGCACCAGGCACCCCCTGTACGCACGCCTATGCCCTACCACCCCCCATATGCCACACTACATCACTATGCTATAGCCCTCCCATATGCTGCACTTCATAGTTACACTATACCCCCCATACAACATACTACATCACCACACTACACTACTCACAATAAAATTAAAACATCCCAGTTCCTCATTCTTAATGAGCTCACGTGAGTTCTCTCCCCAACGGAGCTCCAGACCAAGCAAGAATGAAGACACCAGCAGCGTGTAGGGGGCAGGCCTGGTCCACTTGTCAGGAGAGAGCAGTTACTGGAGGGTAAGAAGGGGGCGGGGCCTAGTCCTACAGACGGGAGAGAGCACAGACAGGAGAGAGCAAGGTACAGGGGTAGAAGGGGACGGCTGATGTGAAGGGGGCGGGGCCTATTCTTGCATCCTTTCAAAATTTGACTTTTTAAAATTCGACATTTGACAAATTCGACTTTTCTGCAATGGTACAAATGCGGCAATTCAACAAAAGTATATTCAATTGAAGTTTGCCAATTCGACAACAGTGCTTTTAAACAGTAAATTCGTCATTTTCAATCCGCCACACTTTGCAGGCGGAATCTAATAAAAAAAATTTAAAATATGTTTTTTTTGGGGTAATAGCATATCTATTTATATTAGAAGGGATTAGGTACTTGGTTTGTCTTTTTTGGAGGCACAAGTATTATTTATATATTTTTTAAAAGATTATTATTTTTATTTTTTTTAAATGGAATGTGAAAAACCCGGAAAAGAAAAATTGCGTGGGGTCCCCCCTCCAAAGCATAACCAGCCTCGGGCTCTTCGAGCCGGTCCTGGTTCTAAAAAACCGGGGGGGAAAACGGACAGGGGATCCCCCGTATTTTTAAAAAACCAGCTCCGGGCTCTGTGCCTGGTGCTGGTGCAAAAAATACGAGGGACAAAAAGAGTAGGGTCCCCCATTATTTTTACACCAGCATCGGGCTCCACTAGCTGGACAGATAATGCCACAGCCGGGGGTCACTTTTATACAGTGCCCTGCGGCCGTGGCATTAAATATCCAACTAGTCACCCCTGGCCGGGGTACCCTGGTGGAGTGGGGACCCCTTCAATCAAGGGGTCCCCCCCCCAGCCACCCAAGGGCCAGGGGTGAAGCCCGAGGCTGTCCCCCCCATCCAAGGGCTGCGGATGGGAGGCTGATAGCCTTGAGAAAATTGAAAGAATATTGTTTTTTCCAGTAGTACTACAAGTCCCAGCAAGCCTCCCCTGCAAGCTGGTACTTTGAGAACCACAAGTACCAGCATGCGGGAGAAAAACGGGCCCGCTGGTACCTGTAGTTCTACTGGGGAAAAAATACCCAAATAAAAACAGGACACAGACACCGTGAAAGTATAACTTTATTTCACACCTGCCGACACACACATACTTACCTATGTTGACACGAAGCAGTCGGTCCTCTTCTCCAAGTAGAATCCACGGGTACCTGAAAATAAAAGATAATTATACTCACCTGATCCAGGTTCCAGATTAAATCCACGTACTTGGCAAAACAACAAACCGAACACCCGGACCAGACGGACTGAAAGGGGTCCCATGTTTACACATGGGACCCCTTTCCACGAATGCAGACATCCGAATCTCGCGGGAATCCGACAGCGGGATGATGACGTTCGGGCGCGCTCGGGTTAGCCGAGCAAGGCGGGAAGGTTCGAACCTGCCTCGGACCCATGTAAAATGGGTTAAGTTCGGGGGGTCCGGATTCCGACGAACCGAACCCACTCATCACTAGTATGTACGTGTGTGTCAGGTGCCGTGCGCGTGTGTGTCAGGTGTCGTGCGTGTACGTGTGTGTGTGTGTCAGGTGGCGCGTACCTACATGTGTGTATGTCAGGTGCTGTGCATGTGTGTACGTACACGCGTGTATGTGTCAGGTGCCGCACGTGTACGTGTGTGTGTGTGTGTGTGTGTGTGTGCCAGGAGCCACGCGTGTACATGCGTGAGGGTGTCAGGAGCCGCGCGTATACGTACATACGTGTAGGTGTCAGGTGCCGCGCGTGTACATACGTGTGTGTGTCAGGAGCCGAGCGTGCACGTACATGTGTGTGTGTCAGGAGCAACGCGCGTGTGTGTCAGGAGCCACACGTGTGCATACGTGTGTGTGTCAGGTGCCACACGTGTACGTACGTACGTACGTGTGTGTTTGTGTGTGTGTGTGTGTCAGGTGCCGCGCGTGTACGTGTGTGTGTCAAGTGCTGCGTGTGTACGTACGTATGTGTGTGCCTGGAGCCGCGCGTGTACATGCATGTGTGTGTGTGTCTCAGGTGCTGTACGTGTATGTGTGTGTCTCAGGTGCTGCACGTGTATATGTGTGTATTTCAGGTGCTGCATTTGTATGCGTCAGCTGCCACGTGGGTGTCAGGTGTTGAGCGTGTTTGTGTCAGCTGTCGCATCTGTATGTGTGTGACTGTCAGGTGCTGCGCGTGTATGTGTGTGTCAGGTGCTGTTCATGTATGTGGGAGTGGCAGGTGCTGCATGTGTATATATGTGTGAGTGGCAGGTGCTGCGTGTGTATACGAGTGTGTGTGAGGTGCTGCGAGTGTATGTGTGTGTTAGGTGCTCTGAGTGTATATGATTGTGTGTCAGGTGCTGTGCGTGTGTGCGTTAAATGCCACATGTATATATGTGTGTCAGGTGCTGCGTGTGTGTGTGTGTGTGTGTGTGTGTGTGTGTGTCAGGTGCTGCATGTTTGTATGTTTGTATGTGTGTGTGTGTGTGTGTGTCAGGTGCTGCATGTCTGTATGTGTGTGTGGGTGTGTCAGGTGATGCATGTGTGTGTGTGTGGGTGTGTCAGGTGATGCATGTGTGTGTGTGTGTGTCAGGTGCTGCATGTCTGTGTGTGTGTGTGGGTGTGTGTGTCTGTCAGGTGCTGCATGTGTGTGTCAGGTGCTGCATGTCTGCGTGTGTGTCAGGCGCTGTATGTCTGTGTGTGTGTATCAGGCGCTGCATATCTGTGTCAGGTGCTGTGTGTGTGTGTGTGCGTGTGCGTGTCTGTCAGGTGCTGCGTGTCTGCGTGTCTGTCAGGCGCTGCGTGTCTGCGTGTCTGTCAGGCGCTGCGTGTCTGCGTGTCTGTCAGGCGCTGCGTGTCTGTCAGGCGCTGCGTGTCTGTCAGGCGCTGCGTGTCTGCGTGTGTGTCAGGCGCTGCGTGTCTGCGTGTGTGTCAGGCGCTGCGTGTCTGCGTGTGTGTCAGGCGCTGCGTGTCTGCGTGTGTGTCAGGCGCTGCGTGTCTGCGTGTGTGTCAGGCGCTGCGTGTCTGTGTGTCAGGTGCTGCGTGTGTGTGTGTCAGATGCTGCGTGTGTGTGTGTCAGATGCTGCGTGTGAGTATGTCAGGTGCTGCGTGTGAGTGCGTGTGTCAGGTGCATGTGAGTGTCAGGTGCGTGTGTGTGTCAGGTGCGTGTGTGTGTCAGGCGCTGCGTGTGCGTGTGTCAGGCGCTGCGTGTGCGTGTTTGTCAGGCGCTGCGTGTGCGTGTTTGTCAGGCGCTGCGTGTGCGTGTTTGTCAGGCGCTGCCTGTGCGTCAGGCGCTGCGTGTCTGTGTGTGTCAGGCGCTGCGTGTCTGTGTGTGTCAGGCGCTGTGTGTCTGTGTGTGTCAGGCGCTGCGTGTCTGTGTGTGTCAGGCGCTGCGTGTCTGTGTGTGTCAGGCGCTGCGTGTGCGTGTGTGTCAAGCGCTG